>NC_064631.1:285018813-285322016 GCF_023864275.1 Schistocerca cancellata | reverse complement strand
TTTCGTTTATGTTGGGTGCCACACTGTGTACAAGATTTATTGTCGTTAGTACAGGATAGAAAGGAAAACCCAGACACAGTTTGAACTTATTTATACGAGCTGCGTTGCACGCAATGCCCGCACAGAGTATTTGCTGTACTGACACGTGCTTTGTGTGTTCTAGAAACGCACCTTGTACTATCACTCGACACCTGACACACAAATTCTGAAAACATGTCCTGTTCCACATTGAAACGAACTTCATGACTATCGATAATGTTTAGCACGTCCTGGAGGGAAGGATTTTGATGCTGTAAGATAGCTGCATGTATTGTAGAGTCTGACAAGTTGTGCACAATTGCATCATGCCACATTTGATAATTGAAATTTTTACCGCAGTCACAAATGAATCGACACTGTTGTAACTACCCTTTTAGTTCTGTGATTGGAACATTTATGTAGAAGAAAAAAATTTGAACATGCAGCTGCTACCAACACTTGTGCTTCAAAATAACTGTCTAGCAATGAGAGAAACAGTACATCGGCAACTGTTCAGGACAGTAGTCAGGACTGAGTTTCAGGCAAAGGTTACAGATATAGGTGCCTCAACAGATATGGAAAAATTTTTCTGTATCTCTTGTGATGCTTTATAGATGCTGAGATGTGCCTCCAATCCTCTTGCCAGTTATTGAAGTTGAGTAAATAGCAGGGATTCATTTTACTACACACATTTCTGTTGGTCATAGTATATGTATAAAATCTGCTGTAGGTCAAACTGATGGAATGGAGGTATGACTGAAACTGGTAGTGTAGGCTGCGTTCATTGCTGCTGCAGCTGAGTATTCAGGGTGATTGTTTTAACACGTTCACTGCCACTGTAATTGGCCTTGCTTTGCCACGTAACCAATATTTTTCTTAATAGAATCTGAAAATATATTGCTAAAAGTAATATAACATGTATTTAGTTTATAAGTACACAATCAAATTTACTCTCGTGAATCAAAGTTGTTTTGGGGCGCACTAAGGCGTCAGTGGCATATCAGGCCATATTCTGTAGCGGGTGGCCGTGGACGCGCCAATGCGTCTAGTGTATTGTTCCTGGTTAGTGTGACAGTTTAGGTTACTACAATTTCATTTTATATTCATAAATGAAACGAAACATCCTACTGACAAACGACATATTTATTGGACAAAAAATATAGTAGAAACATTCAAATACAAACACAAGATCTCGAAGAAACTTCTGAAATAAAATGTATGTCAAATCTAAGAAAAAAACAATCTAGAGCTTTATCCATTACACTCTCAAACAAATAAAATAAATACAAAGTTTACGAATAGTACCGACACATAACTGTCGAAAAATAAATGAGCAACGAAAGTGCTATCTGCCTTTAGAGGTGGTGAATAACACAACAATTCAAACAATATCCTGCTTTATTTGGGCAATCTAGGCACTCGTAAATCGTGTCTGTTCGTTGTCCACGGCTGGCGCATGATCTGCACTTTTTTCGCGGTGTTTTTGATTTTCCATTTGATTCTCGTTTTACCACAACATGTTGGGGATTTCTGACTGGCCGTTCTACCTGCTTTCGTGGCAATAGTGCTCTTATAATACTGAGTCTAAATTCTTGGAGGGGCATTTTTGTGCCACAATATTTATTGTGTAGGGCATGTGCGTTTGTCAGTATCATTTCCACAACGTGGATAAAAAGTTTCTTGTACCAGCGTATGGTTTTGCGTTCCGAGAGGTAATATGATAACATCTGATCGTGCCGATCAACTCCCGCCATAAATTTATTGTAGTTTACAATGGCCAAGGGCTTAGATTTCTTCTCCTTTCTTTTGGTTTCAACCTCAACCATTTCATTTGTAAATGCATTAGAAATGTAGCAAACCTCCCTCTTATCACGCCACTTACCTATCATAACTCCTTCCGCAAATCTGGCAACGGCTTCACCTTTTCGTAGTTTTGCTTCCTGTATTTCCTTGGGTGTATCCTTCCTATTCGCCCTCAGAGTTCCCGTGCAGTGGGTCTTCTTATCCAGGAGCAGCTTTGCCAATGCGAAGCTGTTATAGTAATTGTCCATGTACACATGGTGACCAGCATTCAACTTTTCATCTAGTAAATGAAGAACAATTTTTTGCGCATGGCCTCTTCCTCCTAAATCGTCCAGCATGCCAGTGTATACCGCGAATTTTAGGACCATTCCAGTGGGAGTTGTCAAAATATATAGCTTTATGCCATATTTGTGCTTTTTGTTTTTGATGTATTGGCGGAAAAGTAATCGTCCACGCCAAAGGATCATTGATTCGTCCAGAGACAGTTCCCGTCCAGGGTAGTAAACTTGGCACATCCTTTCATTGAAAAAATTGATAACGGGACGTATTTTATACAACCTGTCGGATGGTGTTGGTTTGCCCTGTTTTGGATTTTCAGAAAAGTGTAATGCACGTAGTATTAGCAGAAAACGATTTCGTGAAATACTATCGGCAATTCCTTTCACGTTGAATAAAGCGTCCTTTTTCCAATAGTCCTGCAAATTCCTCATCTTTACATTTCCCATGTGCAGGAAAACTCCCAAGAACACTAACAATTCGCCAACAGTCACATCTTTCCAACAGTTTATTCGTGATTGTCCTTTGGTTCCCGCAGAAAGGAATAATTCAATCGCGTTTCGATTTGTTTCTTCTACAACTGTCAATAGAAATTCGTCCGTCAGCAAAAGACGAAAATAATCTAAGGGAGTGTTTTCCGTCGGTTGAATAAGCAGTCCCTCATTTTTTATAAATGGGCAATTTATCATTCCAACTGGCTCTCTTTCCCACGCAACAGTTGTATCAGCTGCGTTATCTCTTGTTACCACTCCTTCTGCCATTTCCCTGTCGCTAGGATTCACAGCCATTTCTACAGTCTCATCTAAAACAAACTCGGCTCCGTCAGACTCTTCACTGGATTCCACGCCGTCCTCCTCACTGGCCAGTTCCGTTTCCGAATCGCTTTCTTCTAATATTCGTAATAATTCCGCATCCGTTAGTTTTTGTACGTTTCTTGTGTCCTGTGTTTTACGTTTCTTAGGTTCTGAAGGGCCCGCCGTGTCACGATTGTCTTCCATTTTCAGTCCCACAACAGAGAAAAACTGTAGGGAAAACACACGAACCGCACCCGCAAAAATTGAAAACAATACGTTCTTAGAGTGCCTGCGCAATGAACCACACCGAATGGCTGTGCCCGACTAAACTGTGGCGCTGAGAAACAGCTGAGTGTCTCGCCGCGCAGGCGCGTCGACGGCATATGCACTAGTATCGGCCGGACGCGCTGGTGCGCCGATGGCAGTGAACGTGTTAATGGCACAATCAACTTGTTGATTTGCTGAGCCTGCAAATTACAAACTTCAGTAATGGGAACAACAGAAACAGGTTTTTGTTGTTTCAACTTTTTAACAACTCTTATGTGATGACTGTCACTAAATATACTAGCATGAAAACTAAGAACGGGAGGACACAATACTCAAAGCAACAGCAGAGAACCACAAAATAGGATCTGAGTGCAGTACGCTGTACTGAAAACTGAATATCTAAATACCACACAAGAAGAGAAAAAAAAACACTAACTCAAATAACAGACACAGAAATATTATTAGATCATTGACAGATGAAAACAAAATTCCAAATCCCTTAACTTGTCACCAGAGAAATGACTAGAAGCCTGGGAAATTTGTTGTGTCCCAAGTATAAACTACTAAATGGAAAGTCGTAGTTCATTACAACTTAGAAGATTTATTCCGAAAACAAGGAGAAAACGTAATCACTCGTGCTCAGGTCCATAGCCACTTGCACAGTAACGGAATCACGACTGAGAGGAGACCTACTCCATACTCCAGGAGATCCACCAGATGGCCCCCTCCCCCCAATTCTAAACTGTGACAATGCAACTTTATCAGGTGGGGCTGCATCCTAATTGGCTCCATAGACTCCAGTGGTATGATAGCTGCATTTCTTGTGGTGCTCCCACTGTGAACACTTTGAAGTATGCTGCGCTGCCCTGCCACTGGAGCGTTGGCACACAGTGTTCAAGAAGGCGGCAGCTGTGTCTTACATGCTGCGGCCGCGGTGTATGAATGCACGGCACAAAAGACACATGTCCCCAGAGAAAGCGTGAACTATTTAGGAATGGACACTCAACAGTAAGATTCTATTTTCTCCCCTAACACCTGTACAGTAGGGATAGGAAGAATCAATAGGTTAAAACTGTTTCAGTTTTGAATAATCGGCATTTTTGTATATTTGTTTATCTCAGTTATAACAGGTTTTATCCTTTTTTATTAATAACCAGGTAAAAAGACAAGCATATCAATTTTCAACAGCAGCAGTGCTCAAATTTTTGGTTTCTAAATAAAACGTTTTGTAAAAACAAGTAATGTTTGTTCTCAAAATTTCCATTGCTTTGAAAGATTTCATTGTTGCAGCACACTATTGTAATAACAATGCTTACAATTAGGAACTAGCAACACACACAACATAAGAATTGATACAGCATTGTCGAGACAATAACGTACCTGATGTGTGGTGGCCTATAAGACAGTACGCATGTACATGCAGTATGTAAGTCTTGGCCCCACCCAGTCGAAAACATAGTTTCTCACTGTCGTCCTCGGATATCAGATGTATTGCAGAAAGGTACCATCTCTAGTATGGAAATAGTTTATGAAGTGGGGTAGGTATGAAATACAAAGCGTCATTTGTTTTAAAGTTTAAAAATGGGAGGAACACAACAAACTTGACAGCATATAAGGAGAAAAAAAATCCATCATGTTCCATGACAGAGGAGGTAAATTTCATTGATTTATCTATAATTTTATTGATTTGCTATAAACATGGGATAATAACTAAACCCTTAATTTTGTGGTTGCTTCAGGATGAAAAGTTGACACCATCCAGAAGTGATGATACAGGGAAGTCATGAACTTGTGACATTTCTCTCTTGTCCCTGCACCCATCTTTTCCATGGCAACCTTAGCTGGAGACAATGTGACCGATTTCTGCCACAGCCTCAGCCACATATTAATTGTGATCTCGTACCCCTTCTACTCCAACGGAATTTTTTAATCTTTGTTCGAAGTGTACAGTTGTTCCTTAAGTAACAGCAATCAAAGTGTAACCGAAAACCAGTTATTTGAGTGATAACTGCCAACCCTACTGTAGAGCCTGGATGTGCTTGTTACATTCAATAAATGTTAAAAGTTGAAAGCTTGCAGAGTCAGATGTTAAATGCAGGACGACCTCCAGATAATCTAGATGTGCCTGAATAATTACTGTTACAGCAATTAAGGCTACCAAATCTTGGGTTTCCCCACAAGGCAGCATCTAAGAGACAAATGTTTATTAGCAATTGACAAGTTATTGTCTGTGTTGATGGAAGATTAAAACTGTTCACAGAAGTGAGCCCACTGCTCGATGTTACCACAGAATGGCTCTAGCTTAATCTGTGGCAGTCGAAAACTGTTACAGGAGAAACCCCTGAAATTGTCCCGACAGCCGTGACATTTGAAATTCTTCCCTCAGTACCACATTTTGCCTTCAGGATTGCTTATTTCACTGGACCTGTGTATTCTTAGCATGCTGATACATCGGCTTCATAGTCTACATCATTGAGTAGGTCTTAAATACTATTATACAAGGGTATCCACTTAATTAAAGCCTCATTTCTGGACATGGCATCCCTAAATAAATTTATTTGGCTGACAAAACTAGCAACTTTGGAATGCTACATTCCTCTTCTACGTGTTAGCTTGGGGCGACAATCAGCTGTTTCAATATTCATGACAGTAGTCTGGAACCTTCCATACTGTCCTTATCACTAGAGATCAGTTGTGCTTCTTACGCAATCATTTATCCTTGTATGTTCTACTCATCTATTACTTCAACTAATAGTACGCAGATAGTAATGTAGAATGTTTCAGTAATGAATACAGATAACAGAATGCCCCAATGCATAATGATTTAGCTAGGGGCACACATTACACATCGAAAGATCCCAGCATCTAGTCACTTGGAATCAGTGCACGCTCACTTGATGTGTCTTGGATGTCCCCGTAATTCTGAAATTTTTGGTCCACGTCACTGCCTTCTGGGTTTTTACACCAGAAAATGCTGAGGAACAATTAAAAAGTGAATTTTTTAACGTGTCATTAACAGTTCATAGATATAATGCAATGCAGAAGCTTTACTTCAGCAACTCTCCACAGCCGGGTCCCGCCCCCCCCCCCCCCTCTCTCTCTCTCTAACCCACCTCTCCCTCCCCCCCACCCCCACCCACTCTTTCTCTCCCACCCTCATCCCATCAATTTCAATACTAGAGTGATGTATACACATTGTCCACAACTGGTAAAATTTAATATATAAACAAATGTTTGTGTGCCAGTGTTACACTGACTGGCTGCAGATGATGTTAAGGACTTGTCTCAGCTTCTAAAACCATTGTGCCCTGTGGAATAGTGTTAAACCCGAGCTACACGGGATTGAAACATTTGATTATCATAACTTCATAAAATAAAACGACAGGCAACCACTCACCTACAGCTTACCGATGTGTGGCGCATAGAAACACAACTGAAAACAGTATTCATACCACCTTTTGAGCTCTTGCTCTATCAAAAGGACACATAATCACACACACACCCACACAGAAAACCAAATGCGCACACCTGTGGTTGCATTGAGACTGTCTGCTGATTATCGATTTTTGAAAGCAGTTGCCAGGGTACATGGAGTTATGGAGGGATAAAGGCAGAATGCATGAGACAAAGAGGGGTAGTGGGTTAGTGGGAGGCAGGTCTTTCAACAGATGTCACAGATGCTGCACAAGACAAAAGGAGTTCAGTGGGTAAAGCATAAAAGAGATGGAGAGAGCAAAGAGGTTAAGGAGACGAAGAGGGAAGCGGAGTGGGAAGAGTGTCAGGAGGGGGAAGGGGGAGAAAGAGGAATGACCACCTGAGGGAATGGGAGGGGGAGGAAGAGTGGTAAGAGAAGACAGTACACAATCTGGACGTAGGACTGATGTGGGCAGAAGAGATAAGGAATAGGTAAGACAAGACATTGGGAAACAGGTTAGCTGAGGTTTAGGCCAGGAAGATGGGGAAAGCACAGGATATGGTGGAGGGAAATCTACATTCTTGAACAGACACTGCCGAACTGTGGCAAACCACAAAGTAGACCTTCCTCACACTGTGTTGCTAGCTCCTCTTGACTAATGCATCAGGTGTGTGCATTTGGGTGTCTGTGCGTGTACTTTTGTACAAATGCTCAAAAATGTGTGTGTATTCTGTTTTCTCTTGCATGTTTCCATATACCACACATCAATCAGCTTTCAATGAATGGTTTCCTTTATTTTATATATTATTCCATTCAAGAATTTCCATTGTTGTACATAGCTAATTCAGCTTTCTTCCATCCCACTCCCTTTTACTACACTACTGTCATTCTTTACTTATCTACAACTCATTTATCCATTTGTTATTCTGAAATAAATTTGTGTGTTCTCCTCCTCTCCAGTGCCTGCCTTCAAAACATATCAGTGTGTCTGTTGCATACTCTGTATGCATGCTGTTCTTACAGCCCACTATGCTAATTAGTGCCATTAAAATTTTCTGCTCTTGCCGCGAGAGCCCAGTTTTGTACATTCCAGTGCTCTTTTAACACTATTTTCCACCAGCAGTATGTGCTGCCGAACTTGACTGTTAGAATTAGAATATATCTATTTACGAGTGTAGCTACTGCTTCCTGTTTCTTTATATAATTTTCTGATTTTTCTTCCAACTTCCCACATCGGCCCTACACAGTACCTACCTTTTATTTCCAATATAACACTTCAGTTATGAACTTTACACCTTCTTGTTTCCACCCCTTTTTTCATCCACTCCTTTTGCCTTCCAACTGTTAATCCATGCTCATTCTGCTTCTGCTAGTTCCATAAACTCATATTTGCCCTCTCAAAACTCCACTCACACATCCTCTTTCTAAAATCTTATCTGGCACACAAATGGGCTTACCTTTAAAATTGGCATCTTAGGCTGTCAACGACGACGCTCCAAGCACCTTCACAATTTCCATTAGTCAGTCACACCCGCCAATCTGGTCCTTCATAATTATGCAATACAAGCTCAAATCATACATTACAGCCTCTATCCATTTTGCAAAATACTTTTCCCTTGTGACCAAAACGTCCTGAATGCAATCACTGCAGCAGGAAATATTGCCCACTAATAGTTGGAACAGCATTCCCAGCACCAACTGATAAAATGTCATAGCTATTTCAGTCTTGCAGAGTACTCAAGTCCAATTGCCGGGCTGCTCCGATACTCCATAATCTCACTTTTTATCATTAAACGGCAATGCGGTACGGTGTCATATGCCTTACTGAAGTCAAGGAACACGGCATCAGCCTGAGCGCAGTTGTCCACTGCGCTGTGAATCTCATGGAGGAACAAGGCGAGCTGAGTTTCGCAGGATCTCCTGTTCGCAGAATCCATGTTGATATGAACGTTATTTATTTTTTTATAAGAGAAAAAGTAACTTATGGAAACAGAGTTATGCCTTTCAACTTTTGCTTTGCTACCCTCAATTTCAGTTCCTGTCTCATCTACGGACTGGACACTAACTTTGGTGCCACTAAAAGCCTTTACATATGACCAGAATTTCTTTGGGTTTTGTGAAGATTATTTGACAATAGTCTTAATTTCTTCAAAACTGAGCAAAAAAAAAAAAAAAACCTTTAGTCATATATCCTCTATACGCCCGTGCCCTGTGCTGGGGGTTTCAAGTTCCTTATTGAGAAATGACACAGGCCTAGCGCCATACATTGTGCCTATTGAGATCGTTATAGCAGTGAACCAACACACAGTACGAGTCACGCAGGGCAGGTAGCATTGGATGTCTGAGTGTACATAGCTTCTGAGCAATCTGATAGAGGTCACTAGCTAACGAACACTATTTGACCTGCAATCAAAATACTGTCATTTTTATTTGCCGTTCCATTTGTTTCATTTTCTGTTTATTAATTACTATTATAACTGTGCTTTAGTTGTGAGAGTGAATAATGAAGGTGTGAATGTGAAAAAAATGTATTATCAGAGTTGCCACAAGTTCTGAAAAATCAGGATATTTTAAATGTATCAGGGAAATTTTTAAAAAATGCTGGAAGAGTCTCGTATTTGTCTCAGTAGATAAAATGGTTTGTTTATGGAGATGTCATGCATCTTCGCTGGCTGAGTGCAGCTGAGTACATGCGCTGCTTCCGTGCTCCCTTGTTCCTGCTACTTCTCCTCTTCCTACCACTCCCTCAGCTTGCAGTCATGCCACCACGTTTTGCCGCTAGCCCAGCAGCTGCCGCAGGCCTTGCCTGTCGGATCTAGTTTCACCTATCTGTCCCCAAGCCAGGTCTGTCTGTGTGTGTGTGTGCCGCAATGCGGTGGATTTTCGTGGAAAATTCACAGACCCAGGACTGTGGTACCAGAGGCTGTGGGTGACAGATTTCAGGAATTGCGACTGTCTCACCACAAGTACATAGTACAGTGTAGCATTTTATAGACATTTTATTTATTGTAGTACAATTTTACACTTCAAAAATAGTTTATATATTAGAAAGTATGGACGATAAGAAGAAGAAAATTGTGGCATTTTGTGCACTATGTACTAATATATTTCTTGAAAGAAAAGTCACACAACACCAGTAAAATAATAGACATATCACAGTGGACAATACCGACAATAACATCAAAGAGACATACATAGGTGTAAGATGATTTGAACTGTTCCATGGCGGCTGTTTGAAGAAATACTTAACAAGAAGTTGTTTTACTTTGGATGCAGAGAGATACAAGTGTTCATACAAGTATTTGGTTTGAAAAGTTTTGTAAACTGTCGTGATCAGATGATTTGTTTTGTTTTAGGCTGCAAAAACAACTAGGGTCATATGCCCCATGCCACTTAAAAATTGGGGCTCTGAGAAAGGTTCATAAAATACACCAGAGAGAAATGGAGGTCCTGAACTAAAGATTAAATATCCTTTGTCATATTGCTACAACGGTTAAAATGGAAAAGTAAAAAATCTCCACAAAATACCAGCTGACGGCGTTGGGCTATGAACGTCATCCCGCATGATTAACATTACTCCCCGATGAGATGGAATACTGTCCTCGGTAGAAGGTCAAAGCGGAACAGGTAGAAATGCGAGAGCTCAGAGCCGTCGTGAGGATGCTATTTTGTTTCCTGGAGGCCGAGAACAAGTGGACACTGCATTTCCAAGAGCAGCCATTAGTCCTCTTTGTTGGGTTGAAGGCCGCAAACATTCCATTAGAGGAGAGGGAAGGAGGGAAAAAATGAAGGGACTCGGCAGCTGCCAAATGCCAGCCTCCTAAGACTCACTGCCACAGGGCACAGAGGCTGGAGGATCCTGCTCCACGAGGTATACAAAGGCGTTGGCGTTCTCCTTCTGTCAGCCTGTGGATTCCAGGGGAGAAAAACTGTAGTGAGTGTGCACTGGCAACACAGAAATCAGCCTGGTGAGGGTATCACAGGGCAGCACCATCAAAGAGGATCTCAGAGTTGACAAAGGAGAAGACCGGTTGCCTTTGTTTGATTTCTTGGAGCCTTCCTGTTTGGCAGAGGAAGACTTGGATGTTTGTTGGCTGGAGGGACGTAAGAAGTCTTTGCAAGAGTATTACTTCTGTCCTTCCTAGCCTGCCGGTTGTGTAGCCGGTGACTTTGCCCTGTGAGACAAAAGTTTGGTGGTTTCTGCACACCTGGAGGAGTACCATGACACGGGGCGATAAGTGGACACTAAGTATGCACTACCTTTTTCATCATCCGCAATGACATCCTGACCAGAGAGGTATGTTTGGATTTCTGCCTAGGTCACAGGATCGAGCAGCCTAGTGTAAGTAACACCATGGGAAGAACTCTGCGTTTGACAGGTCTCGACAAGAACAGGACAGCCGTGGAGCTGCAAAACTGCAACTAGTTGTTGTGCTTGGAAATCAGACGTTATCTCCAAAACCAAAGTGCCATTGCGTAAATGACAGCAGGTTTTCACAGGGGCAGCAATTGCTTCAACACTTTCTGAATAATAAACAGATTTATCATTTCAAAGGATTGTACATGAAACCACGAGAAACCATGGTGCAACTGGGAGGGTCTGAATTGTTAGCTCCATTCCATTTACGTGTAGTAGAAGTTGACTGTGAAGATGATTGGCTCCTTGCGAGAAAATCTCCAAGATTTCCAGCATTTCTGATGCACTGCCACATCATGAACGACGTTTTAACACGTTTAGTCTTTACTACTAAGACATTCCTACAGTTGAGTCAACTTAACAAAATCCTTGACACCTGGCAGTACTTTTGACAGCTCTCAACTGAAGCACAAATGACTGCAGTCGAAAACAGCCACTTATAGAGCTACGAAGAGGCCTTGCCATAGAGACAAAATCGTGTTGTAGACATGCGAAGCAGCTGTGCCCAGCATACTAGGAATATTATTTATAATCCAATTCTGAGTTAAACAAGCATTACAGACAATTTGTATTTTGCATGCTATAGGGGGCAGTCAAATAAATATTGAATACCCACCACAATGGGCCCATGTAATAGTCCCGAACTCATAGGCCACAGGCAGAACCACAACCACACCCACTATGCACTTCCTTGTACGAGAAACTGATGTCCATGCAAGTCTTTCATTTGGTTTCCAAAGATGTGAAAACCACATAGCGAAACATCTGGACTGTATGACTACTGATTATTCAGTTGATTGACAGCACTGTGCATTACAGAATGTGGAATAGCTGCACTGCAGGTGGACAATGCATCCTCAATAAGGCATCAGTTGAATGACTGAAGCATGCATTACGGAAAATGGAACAGCAACACTACAATCTCACAATGAAACATTCTAGCAGTAATTTATCATAGATCACTTGAGCCGTGAAACATAGCTAACAAAAAAAAGAAAAAGCGCAGGAAGACTGTAACACAGAACCACACAATTATAGACCTATATCGTTGATGTCAATCTGTTGTAGAATTGAGGAACATGTCTTACACTCAAGAATTATGACATTTTTGGAAAGTGAACAATGATTTCGCAGAGATTCTGCAAAACTCAGCTCGCTCCGTTCCTCCGTGAGATCCACTGCACAATGGACAACAGCGCTCAGCTTGATGCCTTGATTTCAGTAAGGCATTGACACCATCCCACATTGCCATTTAATGAAAAACATACGAGCTTACGGAGTATTGGAGCAGACTTGCGATTGGATTCAAGACTTTCTTGCAAATAGAAAGCATGTTGCTCGTAACGGAACAAAATTGACAGGTGTACAGGTGATATCCGGAGTACCACAGGAAAGTGTGATAGGACTGTTGCTGTTTACAATATATATAAATGATATAGTAGAAAGTGTCGGATGCTCTTTAAGGCTATTCGCAGATGATGCAGTGGTTTACACCAAAGAAGCAACACCAGAAGATAGTAAGAATTTGGAGAACGACCTGCAGAGAAATGATGAGTGGTGCAGGCTTGGGCAGTTGACCCTGTAACATATTGCACATACATAGGAGAAGAAATCCACTACTGTACAGCGACACTATTGATGACAAACAGCTGGAGACAGCATCTGCCGTAAAATATTTAGGCGTAACTATCCAGAACAACCTTAACTGGAATGACCACTTACAACAGATAGTGGGAAAAGCAGAGACTAGACTCCGATTCATCAGAAGAATCTTAAGGAAATGTTTATCCACGAAAGAAGTGGCTTATAAGGCACTTGTTCGCCCAATTCTTGAGTACTGTTCATCTATCTGGGATCCCTATCAGGTAGGACTGATAGAGAAGATCCAACGAAGAGCAGCGCATTTCATCATGGAATCATTTAGCTAGCGAGAGAGTGTTACGGAGATGCTAAACAAACTCCACTCAGACGTTACAAGAGAGGCGTTTTGCATCGCAGAGAGATTTACTATTGAAATTTTGGGACAGCATTTTTCAGTTGTCGTCTGAAAACATATTACTTCCCCCCACATATATCTTGCTTATTGACCACTGGGAGAAAATTCGAGAAATTAGAACCAACACAGAGGCTTACCGACAATCATTCTTCCCACAAACTACTTGCAAGTGGAACAGGGTTGAAGGGATCAGATAATAGTACTGAAAGTAACATCTGGACTGTAAGGAGTATGTTGCAGTGTTTCTCAACTAAACTGCTCAAGCATAGGATTAATCTGATTGGCAGTGTGGGGACAGGCATTATTATGCAACAGGACAATTCCTTCCGACAGCATCCTTGGCATTTTGACTTTTATGACACATCCCAGTTTCTTCATGATGCTGTGCACTGATTGAGGTTCCACGGTCAACGAACTTGACAAATAGGGGGACCCTGCAGCTGAGAAAGGCAACATGACCTTGCAGGAAGTTTTGTGAAAAGCTTTGAATTTCTTTGTGAGGAAGATGGGAAAGTTGATCAGTGGTAACATTCCACATTTGCCCTTCGGCTCTCTGATGGAATTCATCCTGTTGCACGGTAACACTTGCCCCCACACTGCCAATTGGACAAAGGCTACACTTCAGTAATTTGGTCAGGAAACACTGTGACATCCTCCGTACAGCCTGTATCTTTCACCGTGTGCTTTTCATGTCATTGGCGACCCAAAGAAAGGCAGACTTGCACTTCCATTTCAGTTGGACTAGGAAATGCAAGAATGGGTGCTGTTGTGGATCCGTCAGCAATTGACCGTATTCTGCGAAACAGGAATAGATACTCTTATCCCCAGTGGGATAAATGTCTTAATGTGTGTGGTGATTACCCTGTGGCAGGTGTTTTGTTTCCCCTTGACTGTCCCTCATGTTTCTTAATTTTGATACTCTACTTACACATTTGTATATTATGCATATTTCTTTGCACAGCTATTTCATAATTTGGAAGGTGTTTTCATGAATACATGGAAATGAAATTATTTCAACGTTATTCTACAACTGGGGAAATGACTACCCAGGCAATGCCAAGTTTGTCGGCTAGTAATCAATAAAAGTCGTGTGTACTGATTGATGTAATACATGAAAATGTGACAAACTATTTTATTACTTTTATGATTCATTCCAAATCTAACATTAATGAGAGACAAAGGGATATAAGATATACATTTGGAGGTAGAGGGGTGTAAGTGCTAAGTAAATTATTAATAAAAACATTAATGAGTACAACATTCTGAATTGAATACACTGATATTGTAAGTACGGTTTCATTAATAACCATTGGACATGTTGGTTACTGTAGACAATGGAAGAAATGAACATAGAATTGTAAATCTGATACAAACGTTGAAGCCTATTTTCTCAAAATGTTGATTTTGTCACTTACATCCCCTTTCTTTTACCTGCCTCAGTTCACAATATGATTATACGCATATTCAAACATGATAGATCCTTGCAACTACATCAAAAACCACGACTTCTTCAGCAGTAGAGGGTCACAACCACCTGTTTTCAATTCTACTTCTGCTATAGTGTCCATAAGCACCCAGCTATCTTTCATGGGGAATGATAAATATTTTGTTTGGCAAAGAGCTTGTGTGGCGTAATAGCTTGTTAGGATTATAATTTGGAAAGAGAAGTTCATTGATAGTGGTATGCTGCATTGGAGTATTTGAGAACATCTGCTCAATCTGAATGAGGAACAAATGTGATGGAAACCTACTAAAATAGTCTTTCTCTTTGAAAGTTACTAACACAATGGATCTGCCAGAGAAGCTGAACATGGTCATTGATAGAATCTGATGTGAATGGTACCCAGAAGAAAAACCACTTGCAATCATTTTCTAAAATCCTTTTTTGCAGTTCACTACTGAAGTCAGTGGAACAATCACAAGGCTAATGTTCGGTGGTTGGTTGATTTAGGGGGAGGGGACCAAATAGCGAGGTCATTGATCCCATCGTATTTGCCAAGGATGGGGAAGGAATTCAGCCATGCCCTTTCAAAGGAACCATTCCAGCATTTGCCTGGAGTGATTTAGGGAAATCACAGGAAACCTAAATCAGGATGGCCAGATGTGGGTTTGAACAGTTGTCCTCCCAAATCCAAGTCCAGTGTGCTAACCGCTGTGCCATCTCGCTCAAGCCTAAGGTACCACAGTACATAAGAAATGCAGGAAAGTAGTTTTAATCCAGAATATTTTATGAGCAAAATAAAATGATCATATGGCATTATTGGTCGGCAAACCCATCTGGGGTTTTACGGCCTCCTGGTGTAAGTCCTGGAATCTTATGCTATTTTGGCAACTTGCACCATCGATGAAGATGATAACACTAACACCTACTCCCCAACGGAAGAAAATCTCCGATCCACGCAGGAATCGAACCTAGGACCCCACAATCTAGAGGCAGTGAATAACCACTACATAACAAGCTAAGGGTATCTTAAAAGCAAAGTGTGAGTTTATGTACACTGCCCTTCACAAAATGCAGGCTGTTTGGAGAAATGTTATGACTAACCTTAATGTAAAAGTTAATATTGCGAACTTTCACTGATACAGTATCTAAGATAACTCATGCATTAAAAAAATGATATAAAGACAGCTGCCCTGCTACTCATGAAAAATTATGTTTTTAGAGTCCATGCAGAACATCGTGGCTGGTAGGTGCACAGTAGGCAGGGTATGCATGGGCGGAGTGGTAGTAGTGGGGACCACTGACAGGAATTGTAGGGGAAATGCCAAGTGCTGAAGGGAAGTGCAGTCCTTAACTTTTCTTTTTGCTGCTTTTACCAAAACTGAGTTTACACAGTGTCACCTCACTAATATGTTGTGCAGACGTAACTGCAAGAGAATTCTGAAACATTGGTTTATTAAGTGAGGAAATGAAGAAATTTAAGATCAATATCTTATGAAAAAGAACATTCTCGGTAAAAAATAAACATGTAATACGCTAGTTCTGTTGTGCTAAAACCCACTGCATTTCTCGTTTCAACAGCTATCGATGGCATCTAAAAGTTACATTCGTGCATCAAAAAATTCTGTAACTTGTAGAATAACATGGCAGATAACGAAGTTTTGCATTATAGCCATAAGGCAAAATACTCTCCCTTTTGCATGCTATCATTTGCAAAAATCTCACTTTGATATCTCAGACTGTTACTGAAATCAGACCACCACCTAAATCTAAAGAAAAATTTGATACATTACCTAAATTTCATATGCAGCAACATAAGTAAAATGCACCAAATGCAAAATCATAGCGACCTCAATTTTCCATTTTAAACTTCTTCAAATTTCACACAGGATCTTACTTTCATGTAAATATCACAATAACTATGACCATTAATGAAATGATGGGCACACCATTATGAATGTTACATATAGAACTACAAGTAATGCAAAAGTGAAAATTTTTAATGAATAGTTTCTGTAAAATAGCTTGAGAAAGATAACAGGGCATGCGCCTCGATTCTGTCACTACCAACTGACTGAAAGGTGGCAAACACTGTCAGTGTTCCCTTCTGAACAAACGAACGAACTCCCCAGCACTTTCAACAAAACCTGGACACTGCGTATCAGCCACCATATCCTGGGTGGCCTCTACTTGGCACAGCAATAGTTTACAGTGCTGATCCCCTACCAAGATGAAAGCAAACCTCCACAGAACATTGCGAAATCATAATCTCTAATTTTTATGTCACTTCTTCATACTACCCTTAAACTGAGAAACTCTGAACTCAGATAACTAAGGTAGTTAAAACTACCTAGAGAGAGAGAGAGAGATCATTGACCTTATGGTGAACCTCCACTACAAAGGTAAGAACCTCAGACTAGCTGCAATGTGCCCACCTACTGCCATGGTTCTACAACTATGAACTTCCTAGACAATCAGTTACAAAATGTGTGAGTTATGGAATTTCTTTGGAAATAATAATAATAATAATAATAATAATAATAATAATAATAATAACAACAACAACAATAACAGAACACGAAGATAATAATAGAACACGAAGTGACACACATGTTAGATATAAAAGAAAAATTTCAGCTGACATATAGAGAATACAAAGACACAAATACAGACATTAGACCATTCTTGCATAGACCGCCAAATAACCCACAAGTCAAAACAACAATAAAAACTATCAACACAATCATACACAACAAAATAAATGAAAACACAACTATGGAAGAGTTACAACTACTGGTTTATATAAGAGCACTCACTACACTAAATATACACACTAGGCAGAGATCAGAACCAACCAACACACAGAAGAAACCCACAAAACCCGCATGGCAACACAGGCTACAGATCAGAATAGAAAAACTGAGAAAAGACATTGGACAGCTAACACATTCTATAAGAAATGAAATGTCAGAGGGGGGCATAGACAATCCACCAAACATAACAGACATGGAACACTTCTGGAGCAACATATGGTCAAAGCCAGTACAACATAACAGGCATGCACGGTGGATACAAGCAGAAACAGACACATACAAGATGATACCACAAATGCCTGAAGTGATAAGCAATTAATTCTACTCACAATTGGAAGTGATAAGCAATTAATTCTACTTACAATTGGAAAGCCCCTGGAAAAGATAAAATAGCAAATTTCTGGCTAAAGAAGTTCACCTCAACACATTCACATCTAACTAAATTATTTAACAGTTACATTGCAGACCCATACACATTCCCTGATACACTTACACAAGCAGACACAGCAAACCCAGCTAAATATCGCCCCATAACATGCCTACCAACAATATACAAAATATTAACTTCAGGCATTACACAGAAATTAATGACACATACAACACAGAACAAAATTATAAATGAAGAACAAAAAGGCTGTTGCAAAGGAGCACGACGATGTAAAGAGCAACTGGTAATAGATGCAGAGGTGACATATCAAGCTAAAACTAAACAAAGGTCGCTACACTACGCATATATTGATTACCAGAAAGCTTTTGATAGTGTACCTCACTCATGGTTACTACAAATATACAGATTAAGCGTGGAATATACCAAGGAGACTCATTAAGTCCTTTCTGGTTCTGCCTTGCTCTGAACCCACTATCCAACATGCTAAATAATACAAATTATGGATACAATATTACTGGAACATACCCACACAAAATCACACATTTGCTATACATGGATGATCTAAAACTACTGGCAGCAACAAAACAACAACTCAACCAATTACTAAAGATAACAGAAGTATTCAGCAATGATATAAATATGGCTTTTGGAACAGACAAATGTAAGAAAAATAGCACTGTCAAGGGAAAACACACTAAACAAGAAGATTACATATTGGATAACCACAGCGACTGCATAGAAGCGATGGAAAAAACAGATGCCTATAAATATCCAGGGTACAGACAAAAAATAGGAATAGATAATACAAATATTAAAGAAGAACTAAAAGAAAAATATAGACAAAGACTAACAAAAATACTGGAAACAGAATTGACAGCAAGAAACAAGACAAAAGCTATAAATACTTATGCTATACCAATACTGAACTACTCATTTGGAGTAGTGAAATGGAGTAACACAGACCTAGAAGCACTCAATACACTTACACGATCACAATGCCACAAATATAGAATACATCACATACATTCAGCAACAGAAAGATTCACATTAAGCAGAAAGGAAGGAGGAAGGGGATTTATCGATATAAAAAACCTACATTATGGACAGGTAGACAATTTAAGAAAATTCTTTCTAGAACGAGCAGAAACTAGCAAAATACACAAAGCAGTCACTCATATAAATACATCGGCTACACCAATGCAATTTCATAACTTCTACAACCCTTTAGATCACATAACATCAACAGATACGAAGAAAGTAAATTGGAAAAAGAAAACACTACATGGCAAGCACCCGTATCAGAACAGTACAAGCGGATGTACAATACTAGCAAAATACAGAATACCCCGGAAGACATGACAATGTAGCAAAAATAATACATCAACAGCTTGCCTTACAACATAAACTTATAAAACAACACGTTCCCAAATACAAGTATGCACCACAAAATGTACTGGAGAATGATGAATACAAATTATACTGGAACTGAACCATTATAACAGATAAAACAACACCACATAACAAACCTGACATCATACTCACCAATAAAAAGAAGATATTAACACAACTAATCGAAATATCCATACCCAATACAACAAATATACAAAAGAAAACAGGAGAAAAAATTGAAAAATACATCCAACTGGCTGAGGAAGTCAAGGACATGTGGCATAAGGATAAAGTTGACATTATACCAATTATACTATCAACTACAGGAGTCATACCACACAATATCCACCAGTACATCAATGCAATACAGCTACAGCCAAACTTGTATACAAAACTACAAAAATCTGTAATTATTGATACATGTTCAATTACCCGAAAGTTCCTAACTGCAATATAACATATACCGTACAGTTGAAAGGAAGTCACGCTTGATCAAGGTCCGTGTCACTTTCCATTTTTGACCAGACATAACGTCTGAGAAAAGAAAGAAAGAAAGAAATAATAATAATAATAATAATAATAATAATAATATTGTAGCCTAAGTACTTGTCAAAATTCAGAAACCAACACGGTTTATTTATTTCTAGCCCATAATCTTACTGACTAGTGCATCGCTCTTTAAAGATTATTTCACTCTCTACGAGGGTTGAATGAAAAGTAATGCCTCCACATATGTTAATTAGGTTTGGATGGGAATATTTTAATAAATCAAATGCAGAAATAATCCTTAGAATGTGATCTTTAATTACCAGTATTCACCACTCCACATAATCACCAGCCAATTGGATACATTTCTGTCAATAATTAACAAGTTTTCTGAAGCCATCACGGAAGAAGTCGACACTTTCCGCAACCACAGTCTCCAACGTCTTCATCAGAAGCATAATGATGTCCCCACAGATCGTCTTTCATTATTGGGAACAGATGGAAGTCCAACGGTGCTTAATCTGGACTGTATGGAGGATGCCATACAGTAGCGAGATTCAGTCTCTGACGTTCTGTTGTGGTGGCAAGTGAAGTGTGTGTTTGGCATTGTCATGCTGCAGGAAAACCCACCAACTGGAGCTGTAGAGAAGAGGCTATGGAACAAGCCAGTACCTGCCACATACCAGTGCTGCCAACTGTTGAAGAGTTAAGAAGGTGGAGGCATTACGTTTCAGCCAACTCTCGTAGTTCCCAATGAAGTTATCTTTTCTCAAGTCTGATGCTAAATTTAGTCATTTTGATTGTTTAAACTTAATTTTTTTATATCACATATTCTGTCAACTGCTTTTTAGTTCCATTTGCATCGCACTCATGGAAAGACTGAGAAAAATGGAACAAACAATGTTAATTTTAAACCATCTGGAACACATATTGAAGACAATATATAAACAAACTTACTATGTTTCTCATAAAAGGCATTCACATAAAAGTTTTTGTTTTATGTCTTAGAATAAAGTGTGTCAAAATGTGTATGTTGGTTTGCATCACATCAAAAAAATAAATAAATTTACGCACTCACTACCTCCCTCTCAAAGCTTTCTTTGTCAAGTTCTTGATCAGGTGTATCAATTCACAAGTATGACAGTTTGATAGTAATCATGAGGCATTTCAATGGTTCGGTGAAATGGCTTTAAAGGTATGTGATAAACAGTATATGGAACAATTTTTGTGCACCTGTTTATGTAAACAGTAAAATTTTAAAATATACCACTGAAGGGAATCTTGTTTCTGTCTATATCTTAGCTTGATGAAGGCTGGCCTGCCATGTTTACTGTTTTATAGGTATTTTATTAATTGGAATTATCTTCTAATGTACACAATCTCAGCAGAATCTGAATAAAACATATTTGCATATCTTTGTGGATCACAACCTTTCTGTAAAGCAATTATTTAAACCGCACCTTGTTCCACATCGTTTTACTAATATTTTTCTTTTACATCAGAGAAACAGAACTAGTAACAAAAATATAAGATAGTAACTATGTGTATACAAAATACTGTTTAATAACAATACCCTAATAATAAAATCACAAAGGCACTGGATGCAGCAACCAGAACTAGATTTCAGCACATTTATAATTTAAGTACATCAGATAAACATCACAGAACAAGTTAAGTACACTTGATAAAATTCACGTGTATGCACGAGTTCATAATTCACCAGAGAATATTTAAAACATTGCCACTTGTCGCTACCAAATGAAATATCTTATTAACTCAAACAGTAATCAGACATGTTCATTAATCACCTTGTTACAAACTCTACAGAAGTGCTGCGTTAATATAATATATATGGTTATCACTGTTGCCAAGCTTAAGGCAATGCTAGATGGTAAATTTCACATTTGGAAGAGAAATCTTTGACCCTCTTGTCTATTTTAGGTAGTAAATCATGTCATTTGAGCTTGTACATCACAATTCACAAACTAATTTACATTACTTATACACAACACAAAATGCATAACTCTTAATATCTGTAATTATAATTCATTGTTTAAGACCATGAATAATTTTCAAGCATTAGCTTTGAAACCCTTATCATAAAACGAAATTTTAAAACACAGCTGCTCATATCCCTTCCATTGATTTCAATTACCTCACACGACATTATGTGCTCACATCATGTGTTACATCAAAACAAAGGTGCATCACAGTTTCATAACTAAGAAAAATGAGATCAAAATACGACAAAGATATACACTTATGGCTGTGGAGTAACTCTTAGATATGATTTGCCTGATGGCAAAGGTTTCACTGAAATGCCTTTTGGAAACAAACTGGCTGCTTCCTCCTCTTTCAGGGTTGGAAGGACCATGCAGTCACCACCACTCTAATAAAAACAAGAAAACGAATGAAATAAGAAACAAATATTTAAATTTTCCAAAAAATTACCAAGGCAAGGCAAATTCTTTGCTTAATGTTAAGTAGTTATAAAAAAAATTTAAAAAAATCCTCATTTAAATCATTTTGTTCATATTCTTGTATACAGGGTGTTACAAAAAGGTACGGCCAAACTTTCAGGAAACATTCCTCACACACAAAGAAAGAAAATATGTTATGTGGACATGTGTCCGGAAACGCTTACTTTCCATGTTAGAGCTCATTTTATTACTTCTCTTCAAATCACATTAATCATGGAATGGAAACACACAGCAACAGAACGTATCAGCGTGACTTCAAACACTCTGTTACAGGAAATGTTCAAAATGTCCTCCGTTAGCGAGGATACATGCATCCACCCTCCGTCGCATGGAATCCCTGATGCGCTGATGCAGCCCTGGAGAATGGCGTATTGTATCACAGCCGTCCACAATACGAGCACGAAAAGTCTCTACATTTGGTACCAGGGTTGCGTAGGCAAGAGCTTTCAAATGCCCCCATAAATGAAAGTCAAGAGGCTTGAAGTCAGGAGAGCGTGGAGGCCATGGAATTGGTCCGCCTCTACCAATGCATCGGTCACCGAATCTGTAGTTGAGAAGCGTATGAACACTTCGACTGAAATGTGCAGGAGCTCCATCGTGCATGAACCACGTGTTGTGTCTTACTTGTAAAGGCATTTGTTCTAGCAGCACAGGTAGAGTATGACGTATAAAATCATGATAACGTGCTCCGTTGACTGTAGGTGGAAGAACATTGGGCCCAATCAAGACATCACCAACAATGCCTGCCCAAACGTTCACAGAATATCTGTGTTGATGAGGTGATTGCACAATTGCGTGCAGATTCTCGTCAGCCCACACATGTTGATTGTGAAAATTTAAAATTTGATCACGTTGGGATGAAACTAAAATGAGCTCTAACATGGAAATTAAGCGTTTCCGGACACATGTCCACATAACATCTTTTCTTTATTTGTGTATGAGGAATGTTTCCTGAAAGTTTGGCCGTACCTTTTTGTAACACCCTGTATACGAAAAGTAACCAGGACCTTATCTATTTCAAAATTGTGTAAATGTATAACCCCATCACCATTATGTTTTTCTTACATTGTTGATACTCCTACCTGGAGTTTCCATTGTTTGACATGCACACCTAAAATTAATACCATTTTATTCAGGTTCTTGTAAGCTATAAAAGTAAGTGCTAACTGATCGATAACAGTGCTATATTTTCCAAGATGTTTTAATTTTTTAATTTTGAAAATTTTAAAATTTGAATTTTCGTTTTGGAAAAAAATTATGTTACTCTTAAATTGTGTGTTAATGTGTGTGCCAAATTGCATTAGTGTGTTCCACTGGCATATTAAAATACATTTTATTTTAATGGTAAGTGCAGCACCTTGTGCATAGTCCGTAGGGTTTTGAACTTGTTACTAAGATATGTCACCAAATAATGATATCAATCATTTTTTATTTAGTCACAAATATACTTAAATATATATTCTCATTTGGCTTTCCCAGTTTAGCTTTGAAAATATTTTAACATTAACCAAGACAACACATGCTAATAAAGACCATGAGTAATTTACTTTATTATACCTTTATTTTACAGATGAAAGAAAGAATGAATGAATGAATATAGCCTGTGTTGTCCCATTGAGGGCAAAGGCCTCCTACAAGTAGGGGTAGCTGCTTTTAAAGATTCACGTGGTGAGCTAGTCTGTGTAAGAGGGTACCGCACTTACTGCACGCTACACCTTGAACTACACTTTATCACTTAGTTGTAGTTCTAGTTCTTTCCACGTCTTTCTGTTTCTGCCTATGCTGTTCCACTTTCTTCCTGCTTGTTTTCTGAGTAAGTCCAACCATTTGCGTCTTGGTCTTCCTGGGAGTCTCTTGCAGATGTAGGGGCCCCATGTGGTAGTTCGTGCCGTCCACCTGTCATCTTCCAGTCTCGCCACGTGGCCGCCCCATTTCCATTTGGTCTTCATAGCCTGTTGTGCTATGCCTATTGTTGCCTGACATCTTGTGTATCAAGGTGTTCAATAATCTGTCTTAAACAATGATATAGCTGTTGTTATTTAACAATGTATTATTTGAGTGTCTCTCAAAGAGAAATTTGTTTACTCAGCTTCAACAAGAAAGATGTTATGATGATCCACTAACAATCTCATTACGGACTAAAATAATGTATTGCACTTTTATTTTAAATGATGGTCTTCATGGTTATGAAAAATAGAAGGCTGGTTTACAATGATGCATAAGCAAAAGATTTACTTCTTTCTTTCCACCGTTTGTTTTCATAGGCGCAAGCACAAAGTCCCGTGATCTCTTCAAAAGCATGCAGCATCTGGGCCCACTTGAATTTTATAAACACTGAAATCCTTAAAAACCAGAAACAATTTTTGCTTTCTCTTGGGCTTTGCTCGTAGGAATAAATGCATGATACTTCTGTGTCCCTGTGACAGCTATGGCTTTATGAAAACTTTTCGCAAAGATCCTTCTTTTATGCTGATTGCTCATCATTTGTCACACAGAAGTTACTGATGGCTTATGTGCTTTACCCCCACTCAGACAATTAGAATGAAGTTAATATTTAATCATGTTGTGCTTCCACAGCTGATTAATGTGCATGTTAAGAAAACCACTTCCACTCTCATTGTGTGTGCAATTATTAAGCCACTGGTTGCATTCTATAAAAACATCCTTCGATGAAAAAGTGGCACAAATGTGCCAGTGTCACGATTTAAACTGCTCAATTTCCTAATAAAATGATAACCACGAATGCTGGAATACAAGAATAATATTCCACTTTGTGGACTGCTCTAGGTACTTGTATTGCAACATGTGCCTTTCAACATTTTTCTGGGTGATTAAGCATTTTAAATCATCACACCGTCTGTTTCCTGCCACTATCACCTGAGCACGTGATTAAAGAGTTATACGAGAGCAGTTCAATAAGTAATGCAACACATTTTTTTTCTCGGCCAATTTTGGTTGAAAATACCGGAAATTTCTTGTGGAATATTTTCAAACATTCCCGCTTCGTCTCGTATAGTTTCATTGACTTCCGACAGGTGGCAGCGCTGTAAGGAGCTGTTAAAATGGCGTCTGTAACGGATGTGCGTTGCAAACAACGGGCAGTGATCGAGTTTCTTTTGGTGGAAAACCAGGGCATCTCAGATATTCATAGGCACTTGCAGAATGTCTACGGTGATCTGGCAGTGGACAAAAGCACGGTGAGTCGTTGGGCAAAGAGTGTGTCATCATCGGCGCAAGGTCAAGCTAGACTGTCTGATCTCCCGCGTGCGGGCCGGCCGTGCACAGCTGTGACTCCTGCAATGGCGGAGCGTGCGAACACACTCGTTCGAGATGATCGACGGATCACCATCAAACAACTCAGTGCTCAACTTGACATCTCTGTTGGTAGTGCTGTCACAATTGTTCACCAGTTGGGATATTCAAAGGTTTGTTCCCGCTGGGTCCCTCGTTGTCTAACCGAACACCATAAAGAGCAAAGGAGAACCATCTGTGCGGAATTTCTTGCTCGTCATGTGGCTGAGGGTGACAATTTCTTGCCAAAGATTGTTACAGGCAATGAAACATGGGTTCATCACTTCGAACCTGAAACAAAACGGCAATCAATGGAGTGGCGCCACACCCACTCCCCTACCAAGAAAAAGTTTAAAGCCATACCCTCAGCCAGTAAAGTCATGGTTACAGTCTTCTGGGACGCTGAAGGGGTTATTCTGTTCGATGTCCTTCCCCATGGTCAAACGATCAACTCTGAAGTGTATTGTGCTACTCTTCAGAAATTGAAGAAACGACTTCAGCGTGTTCGTAGGCACAAAAATCTGAACGAACTTCTCCTTCTTCATGACAACGCAAGACCTCACACAAGTCTTCGCACCCGAGAGGAGCTCACAAAACTTCAGTGGACTGTTCTTCCTCATGCACCCTACAGCCCCGATCTCGCACCGTCGGATTTCCATATGTTTGGCCCAATGAAGGACGCAATCCGTGGGAGGCACTACGCGGATGATGTAGAAGTTATTGATGCAGTACGACGTTGGCTCCGACATCGACCAGTGGAATGGTACCGTGCAGGCATACAGGCCCTCATTTCAAGGTGGCGTAAGGCCGTAGCATTGAATGGAGATTACGTTGAAAAATAGTATTGTGTAGCTAAAAGATTGGGGAATAACCTGGTGTATTTCAATGCTGAATGAAACAACCCCTGTTTCAGAAAAAAAATGTGTTGCATTACTTACTGAACTGCCCTCGTACATGCACAAAGATATTCGGTCTTCTTTCCCTGACCAGTGCTTTGCTAATATTATCCCAACAATTAACCTCTACTGAGATGAATTGTCAATAGAAGCACATACACACTGTTCTATAAATAAGAACTATAGCTACTGTAAACTAAAATGATATAAAATGGAAACTGCATGCTATCCCCTACATTATTTATGTTTACTGTCATATGGCATAATTTAGTACAATTTTAAAATACTATCGTGGAGAATGCTTAATTAGTACTTAATTTCATTTAATTTAATAAACCAGCTATCAGAAAGATAAAATTTCCATATGTAACCAGCTAGCAGAAAAATAAAATTTCCATATGTTCCCCTTGGAATACCACCATGAAAAATTCAATTCTATAATTTTCAAAATTTTGAAAACACTGGGAAAATTAGCATTTCAATGAATCTGGTCAAGCAGCACATACTTTTAAAGCCTATAACAAACTGAATAATGGTACAACTTTCTGGTCTTCGAGCTATGGACATTTTAAGATTTCGAAGCATGGCAAAAATTGGACAAATTAAAAATAAATAAACTAAAAAAAGAAATGTCCAAAAAATTTAATTTTGGATTTTATCTTTTTTAATAGGTAGAATAAAATGACAAAAATGTAAATTCCTGAATCATCAAGGTTCAAATAATTTGTTTTACTGGCTGATTTGACATGGAATGACCCCTATGTCAAAATGCGTGTTGGCCACCAAAAATCTTGTTCCTTATCCGGATAGCACCTTAAACCCCCATAGTCTTATTTAGATACATGGCTACATCTTCATAATGTGTACCAATGACAACAAAAAGCCTCTGCACTTTCTTCCCGAATTTCAATCTCTACTCCCAACATCTGCTTCAGATGTTACTTGTCAACTGAGAACGTTTACTATCTTGGATGTTTACACCCACCTCGCAGATGAATCTGGAAGAATCTCTGTTCATATCACTGTGCTGCCCACCAACAGTACCTTCCTCCTTCCTTTTGACAGGTGTGTCTTTGTCTTAATGGGTGTCCTATCTTCCTGTCCCTTTTTGCCAGTGTTTCCACATATTCCTTTCATCACCAATTCTATGGAGAACCAACCTCATACCTTACCTTATCAGTCCACCAGATTTTCAAAATTTTCCTGTAGCACCCTATCTCAAACGCTACTATTCTCTTCTGTTCCAGTTTTCACACAGTCCACATTTCACTGCCATACAATGCTGTGCTCCAAACGTACATTCTCAGGTATTTCTTTCTCAAACTAAGGCCTACGTTTAATACTAGCAGACTTCTCTTGGCCAGGAAGGCCCTTTTTGCCAGTGCTAGTCTGCCTTTTCTGTCTTCCTTGCTCTGTCCGTTATCTTGCTGCCTGGAGAGCAGACTTCCTTGACTGTCTACTTCTTGATTCCCAATTCTGATAAGTTTCTTGCAGTTCATTTCTGCTACGTCTCATTATTTTTGTCCTCCTTCGACTCACCTGGTGCACATTAAAATGATTCGATCCTATAAACTTGGAAACTTTAGGGACTCCTAAAGTGGGATGCAGGAGCTTTTCTAATATCTCACTACCCTCCATCAGATACCACATTTCTTGTGCAATTTCTTCTTGTGACACAATGGCCATTATGAACAAGCCATTACCAGTACTACATTTATAAGCAATATCTTCTGGGGTACTATCTGTAATCTTTCCCAGAGGTGAGAGGCATCCTACCCGAAATTCTGATCCACGGTTTCACATGGCACTCCTGCTACCTAGTCCTGCATCCTGAGATTATACAAATGGAGACTGGATATTAATGCTCAACTGGACACGTGTGAAGCTCCAAGGAGCAGGGTATATCTTGACAGCCTCAGAAAGGGTAGTGTTTAGTGTCCACTGGTCTAGCAGGTACCACTTTGAGAGGTGGACCTGACAGACAGAACAGGAAGAGGTACAGAAGTGAAGTTTGTTGCTCACAGTGGGTACAGGTAAAACCAAAAGGTGGGTTTATCCACAAGCTCAGGAGTGGAAAACTTGAGAAGGCTTTGTGGAAGCTCATTGTATTTTGCATAACATTGAACTCCAAGTGCGATAACAGACTGACTGACTATCTGGGTATATAACTTCGTTTGTGAAAATGTGACTATGCTACAATTATTATGGGTGATATAGATCAAATTTTTGCAGCCAATAAAAACTTCAACTGCACAGATAGTAATGGGAGAAATACGATGTCTAAAATGTAAGGCAGTGTTTACAGTTACAACTGACTAAAAGTCTAATATAACCTATGGGATCAACACATACATGTAGACTATAAGACACCTTAATATTCAAATAACTTAAAGGAATCCAGACGGGTGACATCATCAACAACCCCTGATATTTCGACAGGATGCCCTACCGTTTCCAAGGCAAAACTAACACACACACACGCGCACACACGCATGCACGCACACGCACACACACCAGAAGTTATCAGTAGTGAAATTAATGATCAACAGGTGAGGTAGCATAAACTCTGTCCCTCTATGAACGAGCAGGATTACACGCAGAATTTAAACAAAAAACCACCATATATGTAATTATAAGGTAACTTGCTAATTTAATTTCAATAGGTACCTTAATAACGCTACCCCAGTAGCTGGAAGTGCATGCCAGAACCTCCGTGTTGTAATATTACAAAGGATGACCGGTGCCAAGATAATGTTCTGCAGAAGCATATTTGCTCAGCTGTTTTAATTGTGTGTGTGTGTGTGTGTGTGTGTGTGTGTGTGTGTCACTTTTACTCAGTACACCATTCCTTCACAGTCCTGATATCTGACCAATATATGATATAACTGCAAAGAATATGGTAGACAATCGCCTTACATAAACCAAGTTCATCCTTTATGGAACCTAGAAGGACCCTGATCTTAGATGGTGATCGAAAAATGCACTCACATCATATTTCCGCAAAATACGACCACTCTTTGTTCAAAATGCTCCCTGCATTCAGACAAAAAGATTTGGTGCCACCTTGGTAGTATCACCACTCACCCAATGTACATTTGGTTGACAGCACAATTCATGTCTAGCCTGTCTTTCACTGTAACGATTTATGAAAGGTGACTTCGAGATACAGTAACTCAGCTGACAAACTCTCATGGGCCAAGATGACATGGGCCCTTTGAATCAAGGTATGAAGTAGGCCTTCATGTTGAGTAGGATGGTGGCAACTGTTAGCCAGCTTATACAAGTAAGTGTGAGAAGGCTTCCTATAAATATCGAGGTGGCACCAAAGTCTATGGACTTTTTGCCTTACGCAGGAAGCATTTCGAACAGGAGTGGTCATATTTTGTGGAAATATGAAGTGAAGTGGATTTTTCAACCACCATCTAAGATCAACATATTTAAGGATAATTGATCATTTTGTATTACATAACTTGCTATCAAATGTACAGTTCGGCTCTAGAAGTCATTTAACAACTGAAAATGCTATATTGTATTTTCTTTGTGAGGTAATGGATGGATTAAACAAAAGGTTTCAAATGCTAGGTGTATCTTTTTGATTTAACTATGGCATTTGATTGTATTGATCATGAAATTTTGCTCCAGAAGTTGGACCATTACGGAATATAGGGAGCCGCTCACAATTGGTTCACCTTTTACTTTAACAATAGACAGCTAAAGGTCATTTTTCAGTGTTGAGAATGGCTGTGATGTGGGGTCTGAGTGGGGTACAGTCAATTGGGGGGGTGCCCCAGGGATCAGTGTTTGAGTCACTCCTGTTCATTATTTATACAAATGATATGCCCTCTAGTATTACAGGTAGTTCTAAAATATTTCTGTTTGCTGATGACACTAGCTTGGTAGTAAAGGATGCTGTGGGCAACACTGACTCAGTTTTAAATAGTGCAGTTCATGACATTAAGTTCACAGCTTGTAGAAAAACTAGCACTAAATCACAATAAGACTCAATTTTTACAGTTTCGAACACGCAATTCAACAAAACCTGACTCTTTAATTTCCCAGAATGGGCATATGATTTGTGAAACTGAACAGTTCAAATTTCTAGGTGTTCATAGAGATTTGAAGCTGTTATGGAAAGACCATGTTCGGTATCTTGTTCAAAGACTTAATGCTGCCATTTTTACTAATCTAACAGTCTCTGAAGTAAGTGATCATTCGATACAAAAATTAGTCTACTTTGCTTATTTTCATTCGCTTATGTCATATGGTATTATACTATGGGGCAAATCGGGCAATAAGTGGTGTAAATTCGCAAACCTGTTGTCGACCACTGTCCAATAGTCTGGTTATTTCGACATTGGCCTCTCAATATATATATATTCTTGACTGTCATTTCTTGCTAACAATAACAGTTTATTCCCAAGAATCAGCAGCTTTCACTCAGTTAATACTCTGCAGAAATCCAATCTGCATTTGGACCGCACTTCCCTAACTCTTGTGCAGAAAGGTGTGCAGTATACTGCTGCATCCATTTTCAATAAGCTACCACAAGAATTCAAAAATCTTAGCAGCAATCCATGCACTTTCGAATCCAAACTGAAGAGTTTCCTTATGGGTCACTCCCATTCTGTTGAGGAGTTCCTTGGGGGGCGGAGGGGGGGGGGGGGGGGGGGGGGAATAAAACATCAAGCTGATTCTTATGTTATATTGTTGATTGTGTTTACTTAAACTTGTGGCTTGACATTTTGTGGTTCACCTGTTACTACTTTTATGTTGTAATTTCGTGTACTGATACATTCCATAACCATGGAGACATGCTCCTCAATTTGGTCCAACAGAACTAGATGCTTATATAAAAAATAAAATCAAATTCCTTTTAGTCTCATAAAAGATGATGTTGGTACGCCTAAGGCGTTGTCTAACATATTCCTTGCAGTCATGACATGCCATATATTGGTCAGACTATCAGGACTATGAAGGAATGGTGTTCTGAGCATAAGCAGCACACACATTTACAACAGCCAAGCAAATCCACCATTGCAGAACACTGCCTTGCCATTGGTTGTCCTACAGAATATAACACCACAGATGTTCTGGCATCCACTTCCAGCTATTGGTATTGTGTTATTAAGGAAGCTGTTGAAACTAAATTAGCAAGTAATCTTATAAATAGAGATGGTGGTTTTTGTTTAAATTCTATACTACTCCTGCTCTCTCACTTGTTGAAAAACAAACAGAGTTTATGCTACCTCACCAGTAGATTATTAATTTTGCTATTGATAACTTTTGGTGTGTGTGTGTGTGTGTGTGTGTGTTTTGCTTCAAAAATGACAGGGTATCCTCCTGTCGAAATATCGACAGTTGTCGATATTACCTGGCTGCATTCCCGTAAGTTACCTGAACATGTAGAATATAGTTAGTGAATAAGAGCAACTTGATTAACACAACAGTAATAATGACAAAGATCATGCAAGATTGGTGCAGCTGATGTAACTGATCGCCATCAGTGACAAAACACTCTAGACATATACATTTTGTTTGTGTAACACCTCATTCATAATTGCAATTAATGTTTCATGCTGTAAATGAAACATGAGATGCAAGTACCCACGTAAGGCCTCAGAATTATCAGCACTTAAATCCGTAAGCATGTGTAACATGTATTAGTTAGGTTAGTAAAATTTCATATGTATGTGCCATGCAACAATTAGCTATAGGTTAAGTTTTTTTTAATCACTTATATCTTAACATTTCTATTATAAAGAAGTACATAAAATGTAGACAGAAGTACAAGGGAAGCTGCACAGCATTTACTATAATAAATAACACTTTACCTGCCAGTCTGCAGGAGTTGCCACCTTTTTGTTCTCTGTCAGCTGCAGTGAATCAATTGCTCTTAAGATTTCACTGCAAAGAATATTGATAAAAATTGTGTTAACAGTATAATTCAACAAAATCATTAACAAATTAACACTGGGCAATAAACTGGTCACAGTTATGTTACAGCATGAACAACATGCCACAGTGATGGACGTCTTATTACAACAAAAACCAGCTACACAAAAATACTTTTGAGAAGCATAAAGTAGAACCTAACACCAGAACCCTGGGACTTTAACTTGATCTCCGTATCTTGTAAAACTAGCGCTTCCAAACTTCAAACATGGGAAGCCTGTCTTCACTACATTTTTCACTCTCACCATTCACCCCTTGGCTTCACGATTCTGCCCCTGTCTTTCACTCACATTTTACTTTTGAAAAACACATTCCGTCTCTGCATGTCTAATCCAGACCTGTTGTTGTGCCTGTCTGCAACTCAATAGTCATCTTTACGGTGAGTAGCAATCTATCCTTTTCATGACTTGATATTCCAAGCTGGATTTTTTATTGTTTGGTTTTATGATATTCCCTTATTTTTAATTCCAATTATATTCCTCTTATCTTTCTACATCTACATCTACATTTATACTCCGCAAGCCACCCAACGGTGTGTGGCGGAGGGCACTTTACGTGCCACTGTCATTATCTCCCTTTCCTGTTCCAGTCGCGTATGGTTCGCGGGAAGAACGACTGTCTGAAAGCCTCTGTGCGCGCTCTAATCTCTCTAATTTTACATTCGTGATCTCCTCGGGAGGTATAAGTAGGGGGAAGCAATATATTCGATACCTCATCCAGAAACGCACCCTCTCGAAACCTGGCGAGCAAGCTACACCGCGATGCAGAGCGCCTCTCTTGCAGAGTCTGCCACATGAGTTTGTTAAACATCTCCGTAACGCTATCACGGTTACCAAATAACCCTGTGACGAAACGCGCCGCTCTTCTTTGGATCTTCTCTATCTCCTCCGTCAACCCGATCTGGTACGGATCCCACACTGATGAGCAATACTCAAGTATAGGTCGAACGAGTGTTTTGTAAGCCACCTCCTTTGTTGATGGACTACATTTTCTAAGGACTCTCCCAATGAATCTCAACCTGGTACCCGCCTTACCAACAATTAATTTTATATGATCATTCCACTTCAAATCGTTCCGCACGCATACTCCCAGATATTTTACAGAAGTAACTGCTACCAGTGTTTGTTCTGCTATCATATAATCATACAATAAAGGATCCTTCTTTCTATGTATTCGCATATACATTACATTTGTCTATGTTAAGGGTCAGTTGCCACTCCCTGCACCAAGTGCCTATCCGCTGCAGGTCTTCCTGCATTTCGCTACAATTTTCTAATGCTGCAACTTCTCTGTATACTACAGCATCATCCGCGAAAAGCCGCATGGAACTTTAGCTCACTTTTGTGTCTTTCATGTTTGGCTCTGGCAGCTAATTACTATAATCTCCACCACAATCACTAACTTCAGATTTTTTCCTCTTTCCTAATCCATGATTTAAAAAGACTTCCTCTCTTCCATCATCCGTGTATCTTAGCCAGTTTTTCTATTTCCCAATTTTCATTTTTTATGATAATAATTTGTTTACACATACTAAACCTAGCTCATGGAACTATTAATCCCTTCCTTACGGACAAGGGAAGGTATGTTCAAAAAGAAGGGTACATTCCTAACCCTCCGAAACCTAACCAATTTTAAGTTGAATAGATTCACATTTTGTAGCTGCTGCCTTCTTCTACATGGTTGGTTAGTGGGTCGAATGGCTGGCAGGGCAGGTGGGGGGGGGGGGGGGGGGGGGGCACAACCAAGCAATGTCATCAGTTCCACAATCCAATGTGGCAGAAACTAAAGAGGAACAACAGTGATAGCACAGTCCAGCTGATGGGAAAGGGAAATCTGGGTGAACAAAGAAGCAAAAAAGTGTTGGGATGGCAGAAAGAGTGAAGAAAAGGAGGGAGGCAAAGGGAGGGGGTTGGGGGGGGGGTTGCGGCAAGTGCAGGGGGCACCGTAGAGGCACTACATATACCGGGGCATGATCACCACCACCGACCCATCTCCCCCCCCCCCGCCCACACAGTACACGATTGCGACACAACGGGGACAACACGAGAGAAGGGGGAACAAAATGGTACAAAAGACCAGACAGAACATACATGGGTTGAAACCTTGACAGCAAGGACACAAGATTGCTAACACCTGGACAAGGAGACACCCTTGCGTATTTTAGTGTAAGAGGCCAAAAACCGTGGAATCACTATTGGAGGTGTGGTGGGGGGACTGCCCTACTACAAAATGGATGATGGGAGGGGGTGCTCATTATAGAGTAAAAATCCAGGGGTCCGTCTGGTATTGCCATTAAAAAGACTCTAGAAGGCAGTAGATTCCTGCAGTTGGTTAGTAGGATGCAGATGGCAGAGATCAAGGGTGGTAGGTAAAACACTGGGTGGCAGGCTGAAAGTCACTCAGAGTCCATATATATAAAAACTGTGATGAGGGAAAACAGTTTTTTTAAAGTAGAGGGTCCGGTAAACGACCATCAGCTCCACAGTAACACTACATTTGTGGCAGACAAGAGATGGTGCTCCATATCAACAGTTGACGTTATCGGCAGATTTAGAGGCATTGGTGTAAATAACAATAGCTTTCCGAATACTCATAAGAGCAGGCGGAACAAACAACGGAACATCTTATGAGCAATGGAGACTCCTGGACCCCACTAGCTACAGCTGCCAGAGACTTTGGTAGCGTGTGTGTGTGTGTGTGTGTGTGTGTGTGTGTGTGTGTGTGTGTGTGTGTGTGTGTGTGTAATGCGGACAACTGTCCTTTTGATCGAAAGCTTACTTGTTTGACAGTCTTTTTATTGTGCCTATCAGCAACTCAACATCTCCGCTATTTTGGGGAGTAGCAATCTATCCTTTTCATAATTCTGTCATTATTACATTGTGGATTTTCCAGTATCTAAAAATTATTATAGGCAGATAAATGTTTAAATTTAAAAAGTACAAGGTCGGCGGTGAAGATTCATGAAATCTGTAATGAAACATATCACTTTGGTGAAGTGATGGGTTGCACAAGCAACAATTTTTCAAACTGACAAATGATGATCGCCACTATAAAAAGGTGATTTTCATAATGAATTAAATAACCAACAGTTTGGATGTTCACTTTATTTATGTGGATGTATCATGTGATGGATGGACGCAGTGTTCTGAGAGCCAGGATGATGATAAACTTGGTACCACATTTGTGATACCAGCTGGTTGAGAAGTTTGTTCCACGATATCAATTCCTGCATTAGAGATATGGTGTGTACTACAAAGGAAGTGCGGCCATGACACAGGGACAAGAGAAAGCTTGTTATATAGATATATTCAACTGGAACCTGTTAATCAAGACAGAATGTTTTTGGACTCTGACCTTATCAATGTTCCGTATAATTTAACAACTTTATAATACACAGTTATTGTTATCAAGAGTACAATACATGAGATGTTGTTAATGGGAAGTCTCATATTTATTTCAAGTGTTGGACTCATACTCGTAACTTCTAGGAGCAACAACAGCGTTTCAAAAAAGGAAGTTCAATCAGAAGTGTGCTGAAATTATAAGTAAGAGTAAATACAAGGAAGTCTAAGCTCCCGATCAGGACTAAAGCTAGGTTCCTAGTAGTTTGGAGAAATGTGATGTATACATTTTTCAATGCCCTTTTATTTTTTCCAGAAACTGGAAAGTGATATGCATTAATATTTTTATAATTTTCTTTGTGTCTTTACTGCTTAATGACGACGATGATTTGAGGTGAGCGGCACTTGAGATCCTGATCATCAGTGCCCTGGTGAAAAGTCAGCCTGCTAATCTCATGGGTGGGAATGAAGGCTGTCCCCACATGCGGAGCAGTTTATAACGTATTAAAGTCTGTCTCCCTTCCCCACCAATTTAGGGATGAGGCCTGACAATTCGCAAAATTTCACCACTCTTGTAACACTGGAATCAGTACCTGCAAATATGGTGGGCAGATCTCCATCGAGGCTGAAAGCTGCCCCAATATCAGTATACAGGGCACACACAGCCACAATATGCTGAACTGAAAGTAGCATGCGTCAAACTTCACAGAGTAGTGAATCCTCCCGCAGGAGGAGGAAGCCATATGTTAAAGGGCTATTCCCCAATGTGCAGTCTGGTAAGCAGAACCTCGTTCCAGTGGTGAGGCTGACATGAAGTCCGCCGTGCCTTTTCGGTCGATTTGAGTTACCACAGTTTGTTTTCTGTCATCTGTAATCTTTCAGTCTCCCACTGACAATGGCGCGTATGTCAGGAAATAAGATGGTGTGCAACGGGATGGGACACTGAGGGACAGCACCATCCCAACATGCTTCCTTGGCCGCTTTGTTGCCCATGTCGTCGTTTTGTATCCCAGTGTGGCCAGGCACCCAGCAATGGATCACCTCCCTGCCACGGTGTTGGGGTCGCTGTAAGAAGCCATGGACAAGCTGAATCAGCGGGTCTATTGGATCCATTTGGTGAAGTGCTTGCAGTGCACTAAGCGAGCCTTAACAGACAAGAAACTTTGTAGGGTGATGTCTGTGAACTCTCTTCAGTGCCATCAGAAGGCTATATAATTCAGCATTATAATTTGTAAATTATTCCAGAAGACACATTTTAAAAACCCTATCAGGAAAAACAGCAGGATAATCGAGGACATTCTACTGCCGAGATCCATGTGTGTAAACAATGATAAAACTGTGGTACGTATTTAAAATGGACAAAAACAAAGTTGTAAAAACATAATCTGGAGTACACGTTTTCTTGTACTGTGCCAAGCTTAAAATCTCTTTGGGCCTCTGAAGACGCCAAGACAGCAATGCATTCCATCCCTGGCTGTGTACCACATATCCCAAATGGCTCGGTAGGATGGGGCCCAATTCCTGACTAAAAAGTCAATCACTGAGGTGGCGCTGAAATTTTCAGTGCCTGTCAAGCCAAAAGGATAAATAGCTGAATCCATAGTGGAGGTTCACCAGCCTCTGCACACATACTTTGTAATGGGTTGGTCCGAAAGACTCCAGACTATATCTGAATGCCCTCATGGTGGACAACATCTAACATCTTGAGGTAGGAACGGCGGGCTGATCCTTAGGCCACACTGCCATGATCTACACTTGGTCAAACAAATGTCTTATAAAACTGCTACTCCCCATCTTTTTCTGCTAAGGCATTTCAAAATATTCAATGACTAGAAGTCTTAGGTCTTTCTGGTGTGGGAGCCAAGTTAATTCAGAGTCAAATAATAAACACAAAAAGCACCTAAAACGTAAAATATTGTCCCCCATTATGAGCACTGGTTGGTCGAAACTTCGATTAAAATTGATACGTGTAGTCTTATCTGGTGAAAACTGAAAACCATTTGTCCCGGCCCAGGTTTCCAGCCTCTAACAGTCAGCTGTAGCTGCCTTGTCATCATAATAAGATCATAGGAAGAGTAGAAGATCACTAAGTCATCCATAAACAAAGAGCATTTGACAACGCTTCTGACTGTGGAGGAAATGCCATTGATAATAATGGCATACAGTATGACATTGAGGACACTGCCTTGGAGGACCCCATTCCCTTGAACATAGAAGTCAGACATGGCTTCACCAACATGATATCGAAAATGCAAGTCCTCGAGAAAGGATTGGATAAGAAGCAGCAGGCATCCACTTAGTCCCTATTCGTGAAGCTGGTGAAAGATGATGTACCTCCAAGTAGTGTCATATGCTTTTTCCAGGTCAAGAAACACACAAACCAAATAGTTTCAGCATAAGGACTTCTGCATCACTGCCTCCAGTAGAATTAAGTTGTCAAGGATGGAAGATAGTGCCTGAAACTGCACTGGGAGCAGTTCAGATGACCTAAGGATTTGAGCAGCCAGATTAAGCAGCACTTGACCGTGCGTTCAAGAGTCTTACCCGTGCAACTGGTAAGGGCTACACTCTGGTAACTAATAGGGGCACTTCGGTCCTTGCCTGGTTCCAGAATGGAGTTAATATTGCCTCCTTCCAAGTCGTGGGGTATTGTCCATCAAACCAGATGTGACTGAAACAAGAGGAGCTGTCCTTTCGCTTCAGGGCACAGATTATGATGACGCATGGCATAATGGATCTAATCAGGTCCTGGAGCAGTACCTCTGGCTGCGGACAAAGCTGATTCCAGTTCCCACATGGAGAACAGAAGGTTGTAGACTTCCTAATTACGCGAGAAGAAATTGAGTTTCCTCATGTCTCAGTCCTATGGAACACAAGAAAAGAAGCTTGTCTGGATGACACAGTAACAATAAAGAAGTGTTCAGCTAAAACCTGACCCATGTCTTCTGGTGTGTATACCAAGACCCCATTACTTGACAAAGCTATATAAGGGGACATGTACTACCATTACCTGAAATCTGTCTTATTGATTCCCAAACTTGTGCAGTGGAGAGTGGAGGTGGACCGAGTAATGGAAGTTGTGAATTCCTTCCAGAAAGCCCTCTTCCATTCTTCTATCTCTCACCTCACATGTGCTCTCACAGACCTGATGGCATTAAGATTTTTTGTAGTTGGACATTGTTTGAAGCTCCACAGAGCTGTTCATCTGGCCCTGATTGGCAATCAACAGTTGTCATTCCACCAAGGTACAGGCTGTCATCTGAGGTGGTTACCAGACTAAGGGATTGACTCTGCAGCAGCCCACTGGATCTCACAAATGGTATGGGCCACTGCCTCTGTGCACAATCCTTTTGTTCAAAAATAGCATGTTAACTGTAGCGCAACCAATTTGCACTTTGTATCACCCATCTGCGTGGTCTCCTGTCAGCCACCGCCCTAATTGGCAGACAGATACCGGGAAGTGGTCAGTAGAATATGAATCTGTATTTACTTCCCACTGAACTGAGTCTGCAATAGCTGGGGAACAAAGATCAATGGCTGAAAAAGACACTGTGGCTGTGGAAAACTGTGTCATCTGACATGGGTTCAGAAGGCAGATTTTCTTAGAATGGACGACCCCTGGAGCAAGAGGTAGCTGAGCCCCACAGCACATTGTGTAGATTGAAGTCCCCCAAAAGGAGGAATGGGCGTGGGCCCATAATAGTTCAGCCAGTGCATCTGCATCCAAAGCATCATTAGAGAGAAAGTACATTAAGAACAGACTGTGATATTAAAGGGTGCGAGAACTTTCATGGCAATTGCTTGCATGGACGTAGTAAGAGGGACAAGAGAGAAGTGGCATCTGTCATAAATGAAAACAGCCACTCCAGCTTTAGCCCTGTCTGCAATAGCATCATCCTTCCTGTATGGGTGGTAACCCCTTAATGCAGCTGTGTCGATGACTTTAAGATGCATTTCTTGAAAGCATATGCAGAACAGTTTCTCCTGGACCAGGAGCTGTAATTCTTCCAAATGTGAGCGATATCCATTCAAATTCCACTGCAACACAGAAGTTCCTGTGGAAGCCATTGTTTAGCGATGGTTGCTCTTCTCTTTTTCCCCTCAGAGGTGTGATTTACCAGGGAGGTCAGGCGGAACATTACCTGGTTCCCTGCTCTCCAGTTCCTCTGATTGGAAGTCCATATCCTCAAGAGCATAGTCCCCACCCAAACGAAGTAGCGCAGTGGCCAGCACACTGGACTCGCATTTGGGAAAACGACAGTTCAATCCCGCATCCACCCATACTGATTTATGTTTTCTGTAATTTCCCTAAATTGCTCTAGGCAAATGCCAGGATGGTTCCTTTGAAAGGCCACAGCCAACTTCCTTCCCCGTCCTTCCCAAATTCGACGAGACCGATGATCTCGCTGTCTGGTCTCCTCCCCCAAACAACCCAACCCGCAGTCCCCATCAGGGAGGGAAAGAGCTCACCGAACCGAAGGTTTAGCTACCATTTTCTTGGACTTGGAAATACTTTTCGAAGGACATTTTTCTTTACTGATTGAAGGAGCTGGTTGCCTAGATTGCAGCGACAGCTTAGTTGGCTTCTAATGTAGGGTTCTGGTATGTGGCTTAGGTGGTAAGCCCATTGCTGACAGCTTCCGAACGACTTCAGTTTCAAGTGGAGCATTTCCCCTACACGTACACTGACAAGTGCACTGTACTTGAATCTGCGATCTGAGTTTGTGTGGAGGCATCACACTTCGCGATTGGTGTCTTAAGGGATGATGCAAAAGGAGTAGCAAAAACTGGCAGTTTCATAGCTCTGAAAGTTTTTTTTAGCTTCGCCATGGGTATGCATCTCTTGACTTTCAACTCCTGAATATTCCTTTCCTCGTTGTAAACCTCGCACTTTCTGCTCCACACTGGGTAATCCCCAGAGCAGTTTACACATTTCAGAGGAAATGTACAAGAATTGCCTAATTCGTGAGCTTTGTCTCCACAATTGCCACATGTAGCCCTCTAATTACACCCCATAGCGGTATGGCCATTTCTTTGACATTTGTAGCATTGCACTGGTTTAAGAACAGGCGAACCTTGAGTCTGCAAGGAAATGTTCAGGTAATTTCAGAGTACTAAACATTAGATAAAATGTTGCCGATTTTTCCAATTTGCCATTGGCTCGCCCCATATAGCTCTGCACCTCCGCGATGCCCATATTTTTCCATTCTTCACGTAACTCTGCGGGGTCCACCTCCATTAGATCGGATCAGATAACTACTTATGGGTTATTATGCAACTCAGACTCGACAGGGTACTCACATAAGGCCTTACATCCCAGGAGCTTAGATATTTGGGTTGAATTAGCAGTTTCAACTAGGCGTGTTCCAATACTCAGAAAACAAATGCAGGGCCCCTGATGGGTTTACTGCTTAAATAATTGTGTTTCTCTTAATTTATGCCAAATCATAACATCATCACTTCATTGAAAATTAAAGGAAGTTTTAGTCTGAGAAAGAAAATCTAAGAAAATGTAAAGTTCTTATTTGTAAGTCTAAGCAAATGCAGTAAGTTGTAAAAATATGAGGTGGAGTGTAACGAATCTTAGAATTATTGGGTGATTTGATGAGGAATGATCCAATCTGAGTAGAGAGATTTGCACCAATCCCCTTAGCAATAACATATCAGCAAAATGTAGTATCTGCATCAAATAATCCATATGTCCAAAACAATACTAACACATGGTTACAAGAAATTTTAATAGTAGTGTGCAGATTATCAGAAGGATTATTAATCTTTATTTACAACAGCAAAAATGGAAGTCCAAGTCTAACTCCCCCCCCCCCCCCCCCCCCCCCTCTTTCACACTTTGTTTTCCAATGGCTTTTCCTCTGACATGTTATGTCATGTTTAAATTTAAATTATTGAAACAATTTCTTATTTTTCCTAAATGTTTGACAATAACATGATAATTTTTTGTACCATATTTACATCTCTCAATGACAGTTAACAACACTACACATGAAAAAAAAAAAAAAAAAAGTAAAACAAAGAAAATATGAAAGTACTCAATCTTACAGCTATTTTCAAATTTGTATTATTAATATGTAAAATGACTACTTACGCAAAGTTACGACCAGTAGTAGCAGGATACAAAATTGAAAGTTTCAGTCTTTTTGTTGGGCTAATAACAAAAACAGCTCGGCATGTTAATGGAAGGCCATCTTTATCACGTTCATCAGGATCCAGCATCCCCAACTGAACAGCTAAATCTCTTCCTTCATCAGCAATAATCGGGTACGGAAATTTATCTGCTACGTGGCCACCATAACTTTTTATATCCTATATCCACATAAAATTTGTTAATGATTTAAGTTTTACATGCATATATTAAAATTATCACTGTTACCAACAATATATTTACACACTGACTTAATACTTTTAGTATGTAAAAACACACACACACACACACACACACACACACACACACACACACACACACCATTGTCTCGTTCATTTTAAACAGCCATAATTGTTAATAAATTACAGAAATCACTCTCAGTAAATAATAAATAACAAATGTTAACATTCTCATACCAAAATAAATTTCACCTGGGACTCATAAATACATATTTTACAGGAAAAGCCTATCTTTTGCAAAAGTGAAGTGTTATGTCATCTATGCTGCAAAATTCTCCTGAAAAGACTCTTACCTTTTTCACTGCTTCCTTCTGCAGCATTAGAGGAGGTTTAGCAAAATGACCAACTGTCAGTTTCAGTAGGACAAATGTTTTCTTCTTTCAATGCTTGGAATAGATTGTATGAAGGAAAAATCAGAATGCCATATTCCCTTTTTATTCTCTATGCTTTCTGTAAAACTAATGTTGGACCTTGCCTAAATGCATTCAACAAATATTCCTGACATTCAGATGATGCTCCCCACTAAAGAATAAAATTGTAAGCTTGCCCACTATTACCGCATAACATGTAAATTTTGATACCTCATGGAATTGTCTTTCCCTTCAGATATTGGTTTTACAGAAATCTGCTCTGTAAATGGAATAATTGCCCCCGCGATTACTAAAGGCAGTGTGTATAGATCAAAACTTAGTAAAAATTGTCTGCATCGTCAGTGGGTATAACCATGTTGTCATCAGATGCAAATTTGTTATCAGTCAGAAGAATCTGTCTCTGGACATACTACATAAGAATATTTGCATTTTCAATGTCTCATCCGAATACATAGTGTTTAGAGTTCCCTTAATTATATGAAATCCAAACAACGTTTTGAGACCTGCTGGTGTAGTTTGTCAGAAATTCTTAAAAGCACAATTTTCCATATTGGCAATAGTGCTGGAGTGGGCACTGGGAATGTACCTACTGAATTCCTGATCTTCAATATGTTATTCTCATTCAGAATATGAATCCAGTATGGAAATTGTGTGATGATGCCACAAGATTTATACGGCATGCACGGAAAGCAGAAAAATATCACCCACTAAGTCATACACTATGTGATCAAAAGTATCTGGACACCTAACTGAAAATGACTTACAAGTTCGTGGCACCCTCCATCGGCAATGCTGGAATTCAATATGGTGTTGGGCCACCCTTACCCTTGATGACAGCTTCCACTCTCACAGGCATACATTCAAATCAGGTGCTGGAAGATTTCTTGGGGAATGGCAGCCCATTCTTCACAGAGTGCTGCACTGAGGAGAGGCATCAATGTCTGTCGGTGAGGCCGTACACGAAGTCGGTGTTCCAAAACATCCCAAAGGTGTTCTATAGGATTCAGGTCAGGACTTTGTGCAGGCCAGTCCACTACAGGGAGGTTATTCTCATGTAACTTCTCTGCCACAGGCTGCGCATTATGAACAGGTGCTAGACTGCGTTGAAAGATGCAATCGCCACTTCCAAATTGCTCTGTAACAGTGGGAAGCAAGAAGGTGCTTAAACACACATCTTGCATCCACACCCTACACCAAGTGAGACACCTTTTGGTATTTACCGGTGGGATGTGTGGCTTTTGAACAGCCACTCGACCATGAAATCCAAGTTTTCTCACCTCCCACCTGTCACAGTCGTTGCAGTAGGTCCTGATGCAGTTTGGAATTCCTGTGTGATGGTCTGGATGGATGTCCGCCTATTACACATTATGACCTCCTTCAACCGTCAGTGGTCTCTGTCAGACAACAGACTAGGTAGGCCTGTATGCTTTTGTGCTGTATGTGTCCCTTCACATTTCCATTTCACTATTGGAAACAGTGGACCTAGAGATATTTAGAAGTGTGGAAATCTCTTGTACAGATGTATGACAAGTGACACCCAATCATCTGAACATATTCCAAGTCCGTGAGTTCCGTAGAGCACCCCATTCTGCTCTCTCACAATATCTAATGTCTACCGAGGTTGCTGATATGGGAGTACCTGACAGCACAATGCACCTAATATGAAAAACATATGTTTTTGGGGGTGTCCAGATACTTTTTGATCACATAGTGTAATGTGGACGAAAATGTCACTGAAGAGAATTGTGATGAAAAATAAGAGGACAACAGTTTCAAAAGCACTTGCAGAACAGAATGTCACACTTGTGAACCCTGTCAGCAACAAAACAACATGAATAGACCTCCACAAGCAGGGAATTGTAGGTTGAGCTGGAATTCCGAAACTACACATCAGTTATACAAATGCACAAAACAGTAAAATGTGGTAACTTAGCTATAAAATCTGGACTATGAAACAAAAGGAAGAAAAATCATCTGGTCAGATGAGTCTTGTTTCACACTGTCTCCTACTTTTGGCCGAGTTTACGTCCCAAGAGTGAAACATGGCAAAGTTTTGGTGATTATGTGTGCAGCCATATTGATATTCCATAGTTTCCAGGGTTATCCAGCAAGGTTGCATTACTGCAAAGCATTATGTGGCCATTTTGTTGGGGGGGGGGGGGGGGGGGGAGGTCCATCCCTTGGTACAATGTCTGTTTCCAATGTTGATGCTGTGTTCCAAGGCAACATGGACCCTGTTCACACAGCTTATTGTCATGGACTGGTTTTGTGAACAAGAAGATGAATCTCCCCTGGCCACTACAGTCATCAGACCTCAATATTATTGATCCTTTGTGGTCTAGTTTGGAGAGAAGGGTGTGAGATTGCTATCCACCTCCATTACTGTTACCTGAACTTGACGTCATTTTGCAGGAAGAGTGGTATAAGGTTCCCTTGAAACCCATACAGCACCTGTATTTAATTCAGAGATGACTGGAAACTGTTTTTAATGCCAGTGGGTTTCCTACATTAAAGTATTATATTTCTGGTGTTTTCAGATTTTTGTGCAACCCCTTTATGCCCATTTGACAGGTTAGACTATGCAAGTTCTATTTTTATTCTGCTGTTTAAACAATCAGTGACTGTTTTGGGATTGGACTCTCTAACGGCCCACATAACGGCACGTGGGACAGCAGCCCCGCTGCAAAACCAGGCTGCAATCCATCAGCTACGGCCCTGCCAGCTCAGCAATGTCAACAGAGACACCGTTTCCTGTGTGTTGACAAGAGGGACATTATGCAGGCTCCCTCCACAAGATCAGCTCATCACATTGTCGTCATGGCTGGGCTGTCCAATGCTGCAATCTGTTCAGTCGTCACCACATGTGTGAAACTGCCTCTGCCAGGCCGGGAACCAATGACCACTGTCCGAGTGTCCCACCCTCGCACACGGTTGTCACCTCGCTGTCGCCCAGCAGGCATCGGCTATCCTGCTACGGTAGCCGGGCCAACGCTACCATCCATGGGGAAGGCCTACAATTTAACATTCACACTGGCATGCTGGAGTCCAAGGATCACCTCCCATCATCTGCAGTCAGTCTGTTTCAGATGTGCTCAACCAAGTCTGTTCATGTTCTCCATGGTTCCATCAACTGACTGGCTGCTGTTTCCACCCATTCCACCGCCAACATCCAGCAGAAAACAACTCACCCACTCCTAGTCTGCTGTACATCCAATACAATACTGGTGCCAGTATACTTTCTGGAGCAGGAAATGGTCATTCAATCAACAAGTGTTTTATTTTGGGCCTGTCTCATGGTGTTTGTCCTTTCTTTTCTATTTGGGTGTACTATACACTTGTTGTGGTAGTGCTGAGCAAAATGGCTGTCTCTCACTCAAGAGAGAATTCAGCATCTCCTAAATGAGGCAGCTACGTTTAGAGCTGACAATGAAGTTTTGTGTTGAGAAGTGAACTATGGAAGAAAAGAAGGGTCGTCATCTGGCATATCTTCACCCACCCATGATACTAGTACAGCCTCACTGGTGCCACCATTTTCCAATAAACCTAGGGAAGACTTTTTGTCTTCATAGACAGTTTGCATACAGCCACAACATCAAGGACTTTGAGTAATGAACAATTGTTAAATGTAGCTTGTTTAAAATTGGTAAGGACATACACGATTTGCATTTAGAAATTGCAAGACCCTCAATCCTTTGCAGACTTTCAGATGGGGGTAGTGGAGCATTACAGGAAGAAGAATACCTTACAGCATTATCGTGAAAAATTTAATGGTGTATTACAGATGCAAGGATATTCAATACACGGTCATGCGGACCACACCATGAAAATCGATACCAATATATATGAATTAACAAGTGATGACATACCAAAAAAGCCAGTTTGCAGGAGGCAGAACAACGGGTGCCTGGTGCATTTTTGAAAGGCCTGCCATCCGAAATGTCATGAAAAGTACACATGCAGTTTTCGATAACCTTCACGAAGCAGTGGAACTGCAATAGCATTGACCGAAATCAATTGTGTTACTACACACTGTGACTATACCAAGGAAGAAGCGGGTAATGCTTAATGTGAAGGTTTTATGTTATAAGCGTGTTGCTCTGGGCCACACTCAACGTTTCTGTGTAAAGCCACAATGTCAGAGGTGCAAGCAAGTGGGGTATTCTGTTCAGAAATGTCAACAGCCGCACAGACGATGGAATCAACATAACACTCATGCTCCTGCATTAAATGCTACAAGGGGCAGCGTAATCACTGTGCAATGCTTCCAGCATGCTTGACTATGAGACAACTAGGTGTTGAATCAGATGCAGACATTTATCTATTCAAATGTATAACGGGAATGTCATTTTAAGTTGACGGACACAGGTATCGCAGGTATCCATGGCTACCCAGAGTATACCGAATACAGTGAATTTGAGCGGCCACGGCACTGCAAGTTAAATGGCATAGGTTGGAGAAGTGTGAACTACATCCTCATTTTGGGTCTGGACTTCCTGGTTAAACATTACAATAAAGTAACTCTACAGCAGCACACAAGAGAGCTGGTTGGGGCATCACTGTCTTTGTTTTATGGCCAAGAGAGCTCTTGCAAGGAAAACCCCAGACATCATCGACACCAGTTAAACTGCTTACCGTATTTACTCGAATCTAAGCCGCACTCGAATCCAAGCCGCACCTGAAAAATGAGACTCGAAATCAAGAAAAAAATTTTCCCGAATCTAAGCCGCACCTGAAATTTGAGACTCGAAATTCAATGGGAGAGAAAAGTTTTAGGCCGCACCTCCAAATGGAAACAAAGTTGATCGATTGTAATATGAGACACAATTTAGGTCGAATGAATGACGATACAGCTACAGTAGTTTGGTTCGAGTCTTAAGCTTAGCAGTTAAGCTTTACCAGGAAGCCATTGCTATGCGTCAGGCGCTCCGTCCGTATTTATACGGGTACCCTTCCTTTTTCACGTGCTTCGTCTGGTTTGAATCGATTGCCTATTTTGCTTTGATCTGATAAGTGCCGTTATCTCTGTTATAGGTGTTCACGTCACTCTAAGTTGAAAATGCATCACTGTACTGTGTCATGCATTGTTTGTCGCATTCTGATAGTGCGTGTTTACGGCCTGTCGCCGCTCGCGGCATGGCTTGCTTTTGTGCGCGCTAGCGCCGCTTACAACTAAAAAGAGGCGAATCGTCTCATTAGCGAAGCAATGTCAAGTTGTTACTTACACTGCTGCTTTCTTTGAGAATGATCAACAAGAACCACATAATAGGCTGCGTATGATAGAACACGTTCTGAACGAGAGTTAGGCGAAAATTTTTCTCCGTTTGAAAATCTTTGCGGCCGCTTCTTTAGTACATCAAATTCTGCACAGAAATTAGTCATCTTAGATTTAAAAATCTAGTCAGCTGCCGTGCTTCATTTCTGACTGTATCACTATTAGGCATAAGAATAATACGAATATCAACACGACACTATAAGTATATTCTTCCGCGTTTGCTGTTGTCTCACTCTAGTTTCGTAGTTTATTAGGCAAACAGGATTTAAATGAGATAGCAACAAACACGGAAGAATACATGGCAAAATGTTTATATTCGTATTATTCTTATGGTGAATGGTGAAGAGAATACTGCTTGTGATTCACATTTCATCAGGTTACTATTACCAACCATCTCTTCTCACAGTTAGGAAAAAATTCAGAACGTAGAGTTGCCCATATTGAAAAACATCCCAGTCTTGCCAGTCGGATTTTCGTAGTACATCGAAATTCTACAACATTCGGAGATGAACAATACGGAATTTGTATTTACTTCGTTGGATAATGTATGAAAATGCAGTGGTCTAAACTCGGGGCGGAGAAAAAAAAGCTCGTCTTCCACCCCCATTTTTTTTTAATTTTTTTTTTTTTTTTTTTTTTTTTTATCTTTGTGCCTACAAAGCACGCATGTGTAGTGCTACATATATTCGACGGCAGAAGTTAATTGTGGCGGCACCTACCAACATTTTTCAGAACTTCCGCTTGCTTTGCACTCGATTCTAAGCCGCAGGCGGTTTCTTGGATTACAAAAACCGGAAAAAAAGTGCGGCTTAGATTCGAGTAAATACGGTACACAGTCCCTTAGACTTGACTCATGAGATGCAATGCCAAAAGATACAGGAAAGCTGGTCCAGATGAACGTAAAAGCTGACCAGCTGATTAATACTGTATCTGTGGTAGAGCCCTTGCCAGAGAACAAGGCAGTGGTCCAGGTGCAACGTTTCATACGATACAGTCTGTCATATTTGCGAGAGCTAATACAATAGCCAAGTACTAACCATAAGTACAGATAACTTTTGTTCAGAGGAGGAGGAACGGACTATCAAAAGAAACACTGGTGGCTAACTTAGATGTTTCACAGGATGGATTAGGAATGGATTTCAATGCACACTACTAGAAGCAGGTACTGTTTGTCGTTTTAACTGCAACGAGAGGAAAGTGTCACATCAGAAAGAACGTGAGTTGTTTTTTTTTAATTGTTTTATTTTTTTATTTTTTTTAGGGCGCAAAACTGCTATGGTCATTAGCACCCGGTCCGTGACTTAGGAAACGGTAAAAAACCGAAAATGGAAACCAGCAGCAATGGGAACGAAACTCATAAAATTGGAGAAACTAAAAGCAGAAGGAAGGCTTAAAAATCCACTACAGAAAGGGGTTGGTTGTCCCCAAAAAAGGGTTAAATGACTGACATCATTTCACTGGCACTAATAAACTCGAGAACGCGATCGGCCGAGCACGTGTCATCTGCTAAAATTGACGATATATCAGGTGGCAGCTGTAGACGGGCGCGTAACGGAGTAAAATAGGGGCACTCAATTAAAAGGTGTCTTACCGTCCACAGCTGAGAGCAGTGGGGACAGAGTGGGGGAGGATCGCCGCTTAAAAGATGTCAATGGCTAAAAAGACAGTGCCCTATCCGGAGTCTAGTTAAAATTACCTCCTCCCGACGCGTTCGGGAGGAAGAGGTCCAAGCGCAAGGAAGAGCTTTCACGTCCCGCAATTTATTATGGGGAAGTGTCGACCAATGTGCGTGCCATAAAAGAACAACACGACGACATAAAACGCTCCGTAGATCGGCGAAGGGAATCGATTGAATAGCTGGCCGAAGAAGAGAGACTGCAGCCTTGGCTGCTATATCAGCCGCCTCATTTCCACACATACCAACGTGTCCCGGGAGCCATAGGAACGCCACCGAGATGCCCCCCAGGTGGAGCAAGCGCAGACAGTCCTGAATCCGGTGGACCAGAGGGTGGACAGGGTAAAGAGCTTGGAGACTGAGGAGAGAGCTGAGAGAATCTGAACAGATAACATACTGTATCCACTGATGGCGGCGGATGTAGTGGACAGCCTGGAGAACAGCGTAAAGCTCCTCAGTATAAACCGAACACTGGTCGGGAAGCCGAAATTGATTTGGGGTGTCGCCAACAATATAGGCACTCCCTACACCAAACGACGTTTTTGAGCCATCAGTGTAAATAAATGTGGCTTCCTTCATTTGTGCACATAGAGCAGAAAATGCCCAACTATAAACAAGTGAAGGGGTACCATCCTTGGGAAACTGACAAAGGTCAAAGAGCAGGCAGATTCGGGGACGGAGCCAAGGCGGTGCTGTACCCCAAGTTGTCAAGAAGATTTTAGGAAAGCAGAAGGAAAGAGAATGGAGCAGTTGACGGAAGCGGACTCCCGGTGGTAGTAGGGAGGAGGGGTGGCCTGCTTACCCTACATCAAAGGAGGCGTCGAAAAAAATGTCATGGGCTGGATTAGCAGGCATGGAAGACAGATGGCTAGCATAACGACTCAGAAGGACTGCTTGCCGATTGGACAGCGGAGGTTCAGCAGTCTCAGCATAAAGGCTTTCCACAGGGCTGGTGTAAAAAGCTCCAGACACTAAACGTAATCCACGGTGGTGGATAGAGTCGAGACGCCGAAGAATAGACGGCCGAGCAGAGGAGTAGAGTATGCTTCCATAGTCCAATTTTGAGTGCACTAAGACGCGATAGAGGCGGAGAAGGACCACTGTCCGCTCCCCAGGAGGTACCATTCAGGACATGGAGGGTGTTGAGGGATCGCAGACAGCAAGCCGAAAGATAGGAAACGTGGGAGGACCAGCACAGTTTTCTGTCAAACATAAGACCCAAGAATTTAGCGACATCCGAAAATGGAAGGTTCACTGGTCCTAGATGTAAGGAGGGTGGAAGAAACTCCTTACGTCCCCAAAAATTAACACAAACGGTCTTACTGGGAGAAAAACGGAAGCCGGTTTCGATGTTCCAAGAGTGGAGGCGATCGAGACATCCCTGAAGACGTCATTCAAGAAGGCTGGTCCGTTGAGAGCTGTAGTAGATCGCAAAATCGTCCACAAAGAGGGAACCCGAGACATCAGAAAGGAGACAATCCATAATTGGATTTATGGCAATGGCAAACAGTACAACACTCAGCACGGAGCCCTGGGGTACCCCATTTTCTTGGGAGAAAGTACAGGAGAGAGTAGTGTTCACCCGCACCCTAAATGTGCGCTCTGCCAGAAATTCTCGAAGAAAAAGGGGCAGCCGACCTCGAAAGCCCCCAAGAGAACAGTGTGCGGAGGATGCCTGTCCTCCAACAGGTATCGTATGCTCTCTCCAGATCAAAAAATATTGCTACTGTTTGGCGTTTCCGGAGAAAATTGTTCATGATATAAGTGGAGACAGCAACAAGATGGTCAACTGCAAAACGATGTTTTCGGAATCCGCATTGGGCAGGTGTTAAAAGACTGCGGGACTCCAGCCACCAAGCTAAACGGCAATTCACCATACAGACACTACTCGTGAGAGAAATGGGGCGATAGCTAGAGGGGAGTTGTTTGTCCTTTCCAGGTTTCGGAACAGGAACGACGATAGCTTCCCGCCATCGTCTGGGAAAAGTACTGTTGGTCCAAATTCGATTATAAAGGCGAAGGAGGTAACGCAGACTATGGGTTGATAAATGCAGCAAGATTTGGACGTGGGTACCATTTGGTCCTGGGGCGGAGGAGCAAGAAGAAGAGAGTGCATGTTGGAGTTCCTGCATGGAGAAAACAGTATTGTAGCTTTCGCGATTTTGAGAGGAGAAAGCAAGAGGTCGCACTTACGCTGCACGTTTCTTCGGGAGAAAAGCTGGTGGGTAATTTGAAGAGCTCGTAATCTCAGCAATGTGCTGACCCAATGAGTTAGAAATTGCGACGGGGTCCACTAATGTATCATGCGCAACAGTGAGCCCAGAGACCAGGGAGAAACTAGGCGCACCTGATAACCGTCGAAGCCGACTCCAAACTTCCGAGGAGGGAGTGAAGGTGTTAAATGAGCTAATAAAGAATTTCCACCTTGCCTTCTTGCTATTGCGGATGACGCGACGGCATCGCGCACGGAACTGCTTGTAGCGGATACAGTTGGCCAAAGTAGGATGGTGGCGGAAAACGCAAAGAGTACGTCGCCACTCACGTATTGCGTCACGACATGCCTTGTTCCACCAAGGAACTGGGGGGCGCCGGGGCAATTCGGAGGTGCGTGGTATTGAACGTTCTGCAGCTGTAAGAATAACGTCGGTAATATGTGTGACCTCATCGTCAACGCTGGGAAAGTGACGGTCATCGAATGTTGCTAGAGACGAAGAAAGTGTCCAATCGGCTTAGGCAAACTTCCAGTGTCGCAGGCGCATATATGGCAGTTGAGGCTGCAGTCTAAGGACACATGGAAAGTGGTCACTCGAGTGTGTATTATCAAGGGCGAACCATTCGAAGCGCCGAGCTAGCAGAACAGTACCGACCGCAAGGTCCAAATGAGATAAATTTGTCGTGGAGGCAGACAAAAATGTAGGGACCCCAGTGTTGAGGCAAACTGGATCGGCTTGGTGGAAGACGTCTAGCAATAGTGAGCCACGTGGACAAGGATGTGGAGATCCCCAAAGCGGGTGATGGGCACTGAAGTCCCCAACCAGCAAATAGTGGGGTGAAAGCTGACCAAGAAGATTAAGGAGATCAGCTCGTGCCATTGGTGTGGACGATGGAATGTATACAGTACAAAGAGAAAAGGTGTATCCAGAAAGGGAAAGACGGACAGCGACAGCTTGGAAGGAACTGTTTAAGTGGATTGGGTGATAATGGAGAGCATCATGGAGGAGAATCGCGAGTCCTCCATGGGCTGGAGTGCCTGCAACAGAGGGGAGATCAAATCGGACAGACTGAAAATGAGGGAGAACAAAGCGGTCATGGGGACGCAGCTTTGTTTCCTGAAGACAGAAGATGACCGGCGAGTAGGATCGTAAGAGGATCGACAATTCATCCTGATTGGCTCAAATGCCGCGGATATTCCAGTGGATAATGGACATAGGGTGAACAGAAAATGGAAGAATGTGACTAAGGTTGCCGTCAACTCAACGACTGCTCAGAGCTTGCGACCGACAGCATGGAACGGCATTCAGCCGAAGGCAGAAGATCCTGATCCATAGGTTGTTCAGGAGCAGCTCCTGCCACCAGCGATCGGCCGCCAGCAGTGCGCCTCGGCGACACAGAAGACGGCCGAGGGCGATTTCCGCCAGGTGGTGCTGTAGATGGGACTCGCCTTGGCGGAGAAGGAGATGAACTGGGTTTCTTTGTAGCCTTCTTGGAATTATGATGTTTAGATGAAGGAGGAACCGATGGTTGTGAAGTTGGGGTACGTAAAAAATCTTCACGAGTATGCTCTTTTTTCGAAGTCTTGGTGTCTGACTTTTGGGCTCGAGATTTAGCAGAACCCGATGAAGGGTGTGCCATAGAGTGGGCAGGCGAAAGTGGTGAGGTTGAATGGGCGATCTTTGCGCTGGCCGATCTGACGACTGTGGCACTAAAGGTGAGGTCACAAGTCTGCGTGGCCGCCTCCTTTGTTGGCCGAGGAGAAGCAAGGACAGTGCTGTATTTTCCTGTCTGAGGCACAGTGGGCTGTCGACTGGCGAATAATTTTCGAGCAGCAAAGGTCGACACCTTTTCCTTCACTCTGATTTCCTGGATGAGCTTTTCATCCTTAAAAACGGGGCAATCTCGAGAGGAAGCAGCGTGGTCACCCATACAGTTGATGCAGCGAGGGGATGGAGGTGGACAAGCACCCTCATGGGCATCCTCGCCACACGTAACACATTTGGCTGGATTGGAACAGGACTGGCTGGTGTGATTGAACCGCTGACACCGATAGCAATGCGTAGGGTTTGGGACGTAAGGGCGAACGGAAATTATCTCATAGCCTGCTTTGATTTTCAATGGGAGTTGAACTTTGTCAAATGTCAAGAAGACAGTGCGGATTGGAATGATGTTCGTGTCAACCCTTTTCATAACTCTATGAACAGCCGTTACGCCTTGGTCAGACAGGTAGTGCTGAATTTCTTCGTCAGACAATCCATCGAGGGAGCGTGTATAAACGACTCCACGCGAGGAATTTAAAGTGCGGTGCGCTTCAACCCGGACAGGGAAGGTGTGGAGCAGTGAAGTACGCAGCAATTTTTGTGCCTGGAGGGCACTGACTGTTTCTAACAACAAGGTGCCATTCCGTAATCTGGAACAAGACTTTACAGGACCTGCAATTGCGTTGACACCTTTCTGAATAATGAAAGGGTTGACCGTGGAGAAGTCGTGACCTTCGTCAGACCGAGAAACAACAAGGAACTGTGGCAACGATGGAAGAACCATCTGTGGCTGAGACTCAGTGAACTTACGCTTGTGAGCAGACATAGTGGAAGGTGAGGAAACCATTGCGGAAGAATCCCCCATGATTACCGGCGTCTCCGATGGCGCGCTCCTCCCTTGTGGGGGCCCTCTCTGAGGGCACTCCCGCCTTAGGTGATTGTTCACACCTCAGGTCACACGTCCCGACAAACGGACGGAGGGACCAATCGGCACTTTCGGAAGGTATCAGCTCGGGTAATCACCCCTCCCTGGGCCTGGCCGTTACCACGGGGTACGTACGTGTCCTACCTGTCTACCCGGGGCGGGGAATTACGCGTTACCCCATCACCGGCTACGCACAAAAATGCGTGGGTCGGCCTTCAGACACGCACAGGGAGGAAGAAAGAGAAAGGGAAAGGAAAGAAGAGAGGTCTCAAACGCTGCAGCGGAGAAAAGGGTAAAGAGAAGAGGCTAGGAAAAGAGAAGGACAAAGGAAGGATGAAGACATACTAGTAGAGAAGGCGAAGAATGCGTTACATTTATGAGCGTCCGTCTCCGGACGTAGGCACAAACCATACTCCCAGAGGGGGAGAAAGGGAAGGAAAGAGCCAGAGGTGAGGGGAGGGGGGGCGGGGGGAAGATGGGGGATGGGGAAGGATGTGGAAAAGGAAGGTATGCAGCCCGGAAAGGAAGGAGGGCCACATTAACTCGGGGTCCCGTGCTAGCTACGCACGTATCCACAAAAGAGTTGTGGACCCCCTGGGGGAGTGAGTTGATGTGGAGGAGCTATCAGAAGAATATGCAGGATTATTTAATCTGCCTGGAACACTGCCAGCTACAGCTCTGGTACAACACAAAATTCCCCACAGGGAACAGTGTCCCCCACTATTTGTAATCAGTAATAGAAGAGTTCAACGACCATCCGCTTCAGGATGGAATCATCAAGAAAGTGCCAGCCCCTGTTCAGCCCCAGTAACAATTGTACCTGAGATGTCCTCAGACAGGGAAAAACGCTTGTACGTTCTGCTGTGACTGCAAATTTCTGAATTGGTGAACAGTCACCAATGCATACCCCATGTACAATATCACAGAAAAATTAGGAAAATCATGAGGAATGCTGTTGCTTTACCACTTAAAATTTATGCAATGGCCATTTTCAATCATGAGTAGTACCAGTTTGGCCTAAGATAGCATTTTCCCATCTGAGCACTTCTGGTATCGACAGATGCCTTTTGGTCTGAAAAACACATCAGCGGTTATCCAACACTACATGACCTGAAATCAAAATACTGACTAGTTTATCTAGATGACATAGTAGTAGATTCCTAGGACATCCTTGGTGCACCTCACGCAAGTACTGGAACAATTGTGTGCAGCACAGCTGACCCTCAGCATAGAAAAGTGTTTTGTATTGCAGGAGGTCTGCTAATTATATAACATTATTGGCCAGGACAGGGTACGTACTGACCCAAGATATGTGCAAGCCATCAAAGAATTTCAAAGGACTAGCACAGTAAAAGACGTACAATCATATCTCAGGATCAATGAAAGTCTACAGAAAATAGATTTCAAAATTTGAAAATGTGCAAAATTTTACTGGACTCCAAATCATCAAGAAGCATTTCAATCGTTGAAAGAATTAGCATAGGTCCCATTGCTATATTTTCGGGACTATCAAAAACGGTTAATCTTGTCTTGTGATTCGAGCAACCATGCTCTCACCTGTGTTCCGAGCCAAGAGGTGGATGGGAAGGCTTTGGCCTAAAGCAAATACAATGTGGCTACTGCATCATTGTGCCAGCCTTTTGACGCAAACCCATAATTTCACCTTACCTGAGCATAGCAGATGAAAAGCGACAGAAAGCCGCGTTGCAGAAAATTACTTGCGGCCATAGACGAGACCGTCTGAGGCAGAGAAAAATTGAAAGGTTCAACACTGATGCCCTACCACTTTGCACAAATGCCAGTGGGAAACTGATGTGTGTTAACTATAACTGATCATTTCTCACATTTTTTGACAAACATTGCCATACCAAACTAACAAGCAGACACAGTGGCTCACATTTTCATTAACCGTTAGCTACCAAAATTCAGCACACCAGAAGTAATAACAGACTAAAGCACAAGTTTTATGTCTGAATGGTTTAAGCAGCCATGTCAACTACTGCACGTGAAAAAGCTATGAACTAGTGCCTTTCACCCACAAACAAATGGTAGAACAGAGGGACTTCATAGGACATTGAATTATGTGAATAACACCACAGAAATCCCGTTACAGTATTCGTAAGCACATGCAACTAAAACACCCAATGAAATATCAGCCTTTTAGCCTACAAGGTCGTCCCCCCCCCCCCCCGACAATGCCCCCCCCCCTCCTTGAATTATGTCAACCTACTCTAGGGGTATAGGTTAGAAAGCTACAGGTGGTTAGTTAGAAATATTAAAAAGGGTAATGAATAAGCTAAATCTGGATACAGTGGGAATTAGTGAAGTTCGGTGGCAGGCGGGAAAAGACTTCTGGTCAGGTGAATACAAGGTTATAAATATAAAATCAAATAGGGGTAATGCAGGAGTAGGTTTAATAATGAATAATAAATAGTAGTGGGGGTAAGCTACTACAAACAGCATAGTGAACGCATTGTTGTAGCCAAGACAGAGACGAAGACCACACCTACCACAGTAGTCCAAATTTATATGCCAACTAGCTCCGCAGATGACGAGATTAAGGGAATGTATAATGAGATAAGAAATTATTCAGATAGTGAAGGGAGATGAAAATTTAATTGTCATGGGTGATTGGAATTCGACAGTAGGAAAAGGGAGAGAAGAAAACATAGTAGGTAAATATGGAATGGGGCTAAGGAATGAAAGAGGAAGCCGCCTGGTAGAATTTTGCACAGAGCATAACTTAATAATAGCTGACACTTGGTTTACAGAAGGCTGTATATACGAAAAAGACCTGGAGACACAGGAAGGTTTCAGATAGATTATATAATGGTGAGAGACAGATTTAGGAACCAGTTTTAAATTGTAAGAAATTTCCAGGGGGCGCATGTGGACTCTGACCACAATTTATTGTGTTACGAACTGTAGATTAAACCTGAAGAACCTGCGAAAAGGTAGGAATTTAAGGAGATGGGACCTGGATAAACTGAAAGAACCAAAGGTTGTCTCGAGTTTCAGAGAGAGCATTAGGGAATGGTTGACAGGCACAGGGGAAAAAATATGGAAGAAGAAGAAGAAGAAGAAGAATGGGTAGCTTTGAGAAATGAAATACTGAAAGCAGCAGAGGATCAAGTAGGTGAAAACACGAGGGCTAGTAGAAATCCTTGGGTAACAGAAGAGGTATTGAATTTAATTGATGAAGAAGAAAATATAAAAATGCAGTAAATGAAGCAGATGAAAAGGAATACAAACTTCTCAAAAATGAGATCGACAGGAAGTGCAAAATGGCTAAGCAGGGATGGCTTGAGAACAAATGTAAGGATGTACAAGCACATATCACTAGAGGTAAGGTAGATACTGTCTACAGGAAAATTAGAGAGACCTTTGGAGAAAAGAGAACCACTTGTATGAATATGAAGAATTCTGATGGAAAACCAGTTCTAAAAAAAATAATAATAATAATAAAAAAAATAAAAAATAAAAAAAAGGGGGGGGGGAAGCAGAAAGGTAGATGGAGTATATAGAGGGTCTATATAAGGGCGATGAACTTGAGGGCAAGAATGGAAAAGGACGTGGATGAAATGGGAGATATGACACTGCGTGAAGAATCTGACAGAGCACTGAAAGACCAAATCGAAACAAGGCCCCGGGAGTAGACAACATTCCATTAGAACTACTGATAGCCTTGGGTGATTCAGCTCTGACAAAACTCTACCATTTGGGGGAGCAAGATGTAAAAGACATGCAAAATGCTCTCAGACGTCTAGAAAAATATAATAATTCCAATTCCAAAGAAAGTAGGTGTTGACAGGTGTGAAAATCACCAAACTATCAGTTTAATAAGTCACAGTGCAAAATACTAACACAAATTCTTTACAGACGAATAGAAAAACTGGTAAAAGCCAACCTCGGGGAAGATCAGTTTGGATACCGTACAAATATTGAAACACGTAGGCAATACTGACCCTACAACTTATCTTAGAAAATAGATTAAGGAAAGGCAAACCTACATTTCTAGCACTTGTAGACTTAGAGAAAGCTTTTGACAATGTTGACTGGAATACTCTCTTTCATATTCTGAAGGTGGAAGGGGTAAAACACAGGGAGTGAAAGGCTATTTACAATTTGTACAAAAACCAGATGGCAGTTTTAAGAGTCAAGGGACATGAAAGGGAAGCAGTAGTTGGGAGAGGGTTGTAGCCCATCCCCGATGTTATTCAATCTGTATATTGAGCAAGCAGTAAAGGAAACAAAACAAAAATTTGGAGTAGGAATTAAAATCTATGGAGAAGAAATAAAAACTTTGAGCTTAGCTGATGACATTGTAATTCTTCCAGACACACCACAGGACCTGGAAGAGCAGCTGAATGGAATGGACATGTCTTGAAAGGAGGATGTAAGCTGAACATAAAAAAAAGCAAAACGAGGATAACAGACTGTAGTCGAATTAAATCGGGTGATGCTGCGGGTATTAGATTAGGAAATGAGACACTTAAAGTAATAAATGAGTTTTGCTATTTGGGGAGCAAAATAACTGATGATGGTCGAAGCAGAGAGGATATAAAATGTAGACTGGCAATGGCAAGGAAAGCGTTTCTGAAGAAGAGGAATTTGTTAACATTGAGTATAGATTTAAATGTCAGGAAGTTGTTTCTGAAAGTATTTGTATGGAGTGTAGCCATGTATGAAAGTGAAACGTGGACGATAAATAGTTTAGACAAGAAGACAATAGAAGTTTTCAAAATGTGGTGCTACAGAAGAATGCTGAAGATTAGATGGGTAGGTCACATAACTAGTGAGGAGGTATTGAATAGAATTGGGGAGAAGAGAAATTTGTGGCACAACTTGACAATAAGAAGGGACCGGTTGGTAGGACATGTTCTGAGGTATCAAGGGATCACCAATTTATTACTGGAGGGTAGTGTGGAGGGTAAAAATTGTAAGGGGAGACCAAGAGATGAATACACTAAGCAGATTCAGAAGGCCATAGGTTGCAGTAGGTACTGGGAGATGAAGGAACTTGCACAGGATAGAGTAGCATGGAGAGCTGCATCAAACCAGTCTCTGGACTGAAGACCACAACAACAAACAACAAATGCTCAGCTGTGGCTTCATTTATGAGGTCTTCAAAACCAGATGCAAGTGGCCCTTATGAAATCAATACTAGATTAGTTTATGCCTTACAATCCATTGGCAAGGGCATGGCTGCAGGGAGAACATTTTGTTCAGTGATGATCTTACATCAACCACCAAATAAATTTGAAAAACTGACTGTAATATTAAGAGAAAGCTGTATGTGAGTTCAGTGAGGAAAGCATGAAACTGGCTGCTAGAGAAGTAATGGAAGAAAATGATGGATGTTCGGATATTGCAGTTGCACTTGATGGAAGTTGGCAGAAAATAGGACATACTTCTCTGAATGGAGTCATCATCATCAGTTATCTCCTATATTAGCAGGTCCCTTGCCTCTCCATTTTCTGCGATCCATTGCTTCCTTCTTAAGGCTGCTGTATGTTGTACTGTCCATCATGTCATCCAGTATCTGGAATCTCTTCCTTCCTTGCTTCCTTTTCCCTTCTACATAACCTTCTAAAACTGTTTGTATCAGTCCATCATTCTTTCTTAGTATATGCCCAATCCAATTTCTTTTTCTTCTCTTTATTAGATCTAGTAACTGTCTTTTCTCTCCCACTCTTCTCAGTACCTCTTCATTTTTTACTCTGTCCATCCAACTTATTCTTTCCATCTTCCGCCATGTCCAGATCTCAAAAGCCTCCAGCCTTTCTCTGTCTTTTTTCCTCACAGTCCATGTTTCAGCGCCATATAGAAGAACACTCCATACAAGACATTTTATGAGTCTCTTTCTGAGTTCTCTGTCCAGACCGCTGCAGAAGATTCTCCTTTTCTTATAAAATGCCTCTTTTGCCATTGCTATCCTTGTTTTAATTTATGTGGTGCACTTCCAGTCGGTGTCTATCCTGCTTCCAAGATACTTAAAATTTTGCACCTGTTCTAGTGTTTCTCCATTCAGCAAAATTTTTATTTCCTTATTTCCTCCTATATTGCCAATACTTTTGTTTTATTTGTGTTAATTTTCATTCCATTTTTTTTTTTTCCGTTAGTTGCAATGGTGTCCACCAAATCCTGTAATTCTTTTTCCCCTGTGGCTAGAAGGACCATGTCATCAGCAAATCTCAAGCATCCTACTCTTCTTCCTCCAATTTCTACTCCTTTGTCATCTAATGAGCATTGGTCAATCATATTTTCCAAGTACAGGTTGAAAAGAGTAGGTGATAAACAGCATCCTTGTCTTACTCCTTTCCCTAGTCTGATCCAGTTTGTACTTTCTCCTCTCACTTTAACTGAAACTTTTTGATTAAGGTATAATGAGTTTATAAGTCTTCTGGTTTTCCAGTCCACTCTCTTTTCCCTCATAATAGTCGCCAGCTTGTCCCAAACCACATTGTCAAATGCCTTCTCTAAATCGATGAAGCACATATATAGGTCTCTTCCTTTTTCAATAAACCTTTCTCCCAAGATTCGTAGGAGCCCTATTGCATCTCTGGTGCCCGTATTCCGTCTAAAGCCAAACTGCTCCTCGCCGAGATTCTCCTCTATTACTTTTTCAAGTCTTTTATTAATTATTCTTAACATCACTTTGGCTGCATGTGAAATGAGGCCGAGTGTCCTGTGCTCGCTGCATTTCTTGGTTCCTTGTTTTTACAGTAATGGAATCATTACTGTTGTCAAAAAGTCCTCAGGCCATTCACCACTGTCATATATTTTATTACATAACCTCAATATTTCTCTTATTCCATTGTGGTTCAAGCATTTTAGTATTTCTCCCGGTATTGTATCTGTACCTACTGCTTTGCCATTTTTCATTGCAGCAATGGCAGACTTTACTTCTTCCATTATGATGGTCGGTCCTTTCTCTTCATCACTTACACTGTTGTGTGATTCAAGTTCCAGAGTTTCTGGTTTGCTATTTGTGTCATATAGCTCTTTTATATATTCTTCCCATCTCTGGAGGACATCATCACGATCTTTGTACACTACCTCTTCGTCTTTACTCAAAATTTCCATAGTACCACTTCCTGCTCTGTTTTGTTCCCATGTCATAGTCTTTACTCTGTTGTATAGTAAGTCGTATCTTCCCTTCCTGTCCAGTTCTTCAATTTCATCACATTCCTCTTTTAGCCATTTTTTCCTAGCCTGCTCTGTTTCTCTTCGCAGTTCGTTATTTAACCTTCGGTATATCTTTCTTGCATCTTCAGTGTTCTTGTTTTTCAATTTTCTTCTCCTCCATCTTGAAAATCATTTCTTGTGTGACCCATGGTTTTTTTTTTGACCTTTTCCCTTTTACATATCCTATATGTTGCTGTCCTGCTTTAATGATTCCTTCTTTCAGCGTATTCCAGTACTCGTACTGAATGGAGTAGTGAGTGCCAATAGTGTAGATGCCAGTTAAGTGTTAGATGTGGAGATAATGTCTAAATATTCCAAATGTTGTAAATTCAATGAACATGAACACAGCTGTGTGGCTAATTTTAGAGGAACAAGTGGTGGTACGGAAGTACATGGGGTACAACAAATATTTCATCACTCCATAGAAACAAGAGGCGTACGGTAGGCTACACCAAATATTTGGGCAATGGGGACAGTAAGCCATACAACAATGTGGTGAACTCTAAGCCATATGGAGATGTCATTATTAGCAAAATAGAATGTGTAGGCCATGTTCAAAAACGTTTGGGAACAAGGCTGAGAAAACTGTTGATATGAGACGAAAAAAAATTAGAAGATGGAAAATTGTTGACCGGATAGGGTCAGTTAACTAAAACTGAAATGGAAAACGTGCAGGTATACTACGGGCAGGCAATTAAATAAGGAGAAATAAAGAAAATCTGGAGGCAATGAAGAGAGATGTTTGGGCCATATTCTTCCAATAAGTCCTCTACTGATGATAAGCCATGTCATGGATTGTGTCCATCAGGTGAAAATTCGTGGTGCAAATACTATAGGGCTCAGGCAACTTGAGAATCTTATTCTCACCAGCATTCTCTTCCTGCTGCTGTTATTACAGCAATTAAACCTAATGTCAGAGACTTGGCTCATTCTGGCCTTCTAAGGAAATGTCTGCATGAATGGTTAACAGCATAACATGGAACTGCCTTCCTAAAACTGTATTTGTAGGCATGCATACAATGAAACTAGGAGTTCAAGATCCTATCATTACATTCAATTGAGGTAATATTGGAAAGTGTTGGGTACTGAAAAAGCTGGGAATTAATCCTCATTCAGAAGGTTCCCACTGTGAGCCTAACTCCACAGTGGTGCTCAACTGTACACCATGTTCCCATTGTCAATATGGGACTGTACAAGGGCTTTGTACAGCTGCAGGAGTGTAGGACAATCAGCACCCCAGTCGGTGTGGCTCAGGCATCGAATAATATTAAGGTTCCACCAGCACTTGTCCTTAAGCTGACGAATATGGGGAAGCCAAGTTAAGTGGGCATCGAATACCAGTCCCAAAAAGCGGTAAGTCTCCACTACATCTAGTAGTTGGCCATCAAGGTAAAGTTCTGAACAGGGGTGGACAGTACGACGAAGACCAAAGTGCACGACACAGACCTTGGTGACCGAAAACTGAAAGCCATGAGTGAGAGCCCATGACTGCACTTACGTATAGCTCCCTCCAGCCAGCATTCAGCCACAACAGAGGAGCAGAAATAAATACAAAATAATAAATACAAAAATCAGCAGCATATAGGAGGGGAGATACTGACAATCCTACTGCTAATGTGAGATCACTGATGACAATGAAAAAGAATGGGACACTAGGGACAGAACCCTGCAGAACCCCATTCTTCTGTATATGGGGTGCACTGGTGGAAGCACCGATGCAAACTCTAAAAGTGCAGAGCAACAAAAAGTTCTGTTTAAAAATCAGGAGCATGCCCCGGAGACCCCACTCATGCACAGTAGCGAGGATGTAGTGTCACCAAGTGGTATCTTAGGACTTCGTCAGGTAGGAAAAGACAGCAATAAGGTGCTGACACCAGGAATAAGCCGATCAAATGGTAGACTCCAGGTGAATCAAGATGTCAACGGCGGAGCATCCTTGGCAAAAACTGCCCTGAGACGGAGCCAGAAGGCCACAAGACTCAAGGATTAACACAACCACCAGCTCATCATACGTTCATGTAGCTTGCACAGAACATCAGTGAGACCGATAGGATGACAGCTATAAACATCTAGTGGGTTCTTACCAGTGGAGCTACTCTGTATCATTCATACCGATCAGTGTAGTAGGTTAGTCTCGGTAGTGATGCCACTTTCGGTTCTTAATTGAAATATCCTATTCAGTAAGCTTCTGAGACCTGGAATGAGATTTTCACTCTGCAGTGGAGTGTGCGCTGATATGAAACTTCCTGGCAGATTAAAACTGTGTGCCGGACCGAGACTCAAACTCAGGACCTTTGCCTTTCGCGGGCAGCACTTGCCCACGAAACGCAAAGGTCCAGAGTTCGAGTTTCGGTCCAGCACACAGTTTTAATCTGCCAAGAAGTTTCCTCTGAGACCTGTTACCAACGGTCCTCCCACCGATTGTACGATGATTGTACCGAGAGGTTTTGGATTACAGTATGGCCCTGTCGATCGGTGAGCTGTGGTTTATCTACACCTATAATTTGTCATTTTAAACATATTTAGTGGTTCTAGCTTTGGATTTAGTGATTGTGATACTGCAGAATCACCAGAGGACGCATCTGGCTTGAAAGTGAGTTCATAATAGACTATTTTTCTTTGTAAGGAATATGGTTAGGTTAGATTGTTACAGTGAATGATTATATCCAAAAAAAGAATGTTTTCGCTCAATATTCTCTCAAAATACGTGTTACTTTTATGCAAATAAGAGTTTAAAGATCATTAAATATCAAGACATCAGCTCTGCTTACGTATATTACATGAGTGTGAACCGACGTTACTAGGGACTTTGTGTACTTTTTCCCTCAAATGGTTTAGTTAGTAATTAGCGAAACGTGTTTACAACTTTCAAGCACCAATGGAAAGCAATTATGTGAAGCCTGATATTGGAAACCTTCAAAACTATGACACATTTAATGACTTACACAGAACCGTTTGGCAACAGTCAGTCTTCGTTCCTCTAGTACAAGAATTGAGGGCCGCATTCCTGTTGTTTGGCGTGGCCAAGTGGTTAGCGCGCGGGAATGTGACACGAAAGGACACGGGTTCGTGCACGGATGGGTGCAAATTTTTTTTTCCTCTCCATATATGCAACACATTGTGCGACATTGTTATTTGTGGAAGTTAAGATTTTTCTGCAATATTCGTTATTACTTACATGTAAGAGCGCACTTCCTCAGTAATAATTTCGTCATTTCTGTGTGTTTAAAAATCGAAATATGAAATTGAAGGAGATGAAATTTCTGTGAGTGAAACAACCGACAGCGACCTTTATATTTTCCGAATACGTAGTGATTTCCGAGTATGCGGTTAGACAGGAATCTAAGAGCACAATGTGCTGGGAATGTAACTAGCAGCAGTCATCATCATAATCTTGCTCGTCCCAAGTATTTATCTGCAATCGAATCCTCAACAACAGCAGACAGAGATGAAATATCTCTGCCATAATATTTTTAGACTGTAGCACCATATACAAAACATTTTCATTCACGAGATGCATGTTATAAACTTCGAAGAACCGCAGGAGCTCTAGAAAATGCATTTTTTCAATTCTGTTTTTAAGACACAAATCGTTGACGTATCATACAGGGAAGTGGGAAACTCAATCATTTGGATCTCTAGGAGCGAGTTATAACCACATTCTGTTTATCTTCTTATTCTTTGAAACTCTCAGAATCAATTTTTTGGGTATTTTTATAGATGTATTAGTACAATGTGGTATTAAACGCTCTTCCTAACTAATTTTCCAAAACGTAAAATCCAAAACACGATGTTAGTGTGAATGAGAGTAAGATGACGTAATACGGCACTTACAACAATCTGCAGAATACAGTCAAATACGCTATCGTTATTACGCATGAAAGGAAACATGCGGTCAGGGAAACTGTAAAAATTTCTATGCATTTCAGCTGAGAATCATGGAAATGGATATGCTGCACCTGATACTGTTAAGGAGGAGGCAAGAGCGATGAAGGCGGGCATGTCAGCTCGATGGAACGCAGCATCATGCGTTATAGCAACGTAAACACAATTTTCGGTACTTCGAAGAATAGCACACGTATGTCGTCTGCTAGTCGGTTTGTGTTCGTGGCGCTGTGCGTGCTGCAGTGCGCATGCGCAGATCTGCAGCTGCTTGCTTTTGATTGGCTTGCGCGACGCGAACTGACAACAGTGTTTCGGTTCTCTAGACCCAAACAGATAGCGCTTCCGAAATGCATACTGAATAATGTAGGGGCTCTAATTCAAGTACTTGACTGTTTGGTGCTCTGGGGTACCGAAACGATCGGCACAATGGTGGAAAGATACAGAATGGGCACCCAGGCTTTAGCACAGGACGATGATACTTTTCCGCCACTGCGATGGGAATTCACCATTGTTCCACGTGAGGTTGAAGATGGTAAGCTGGCAGCGCTAGACTTTAGTTTACTGGTAGAATACTGGGGAGGTAATCAGTCTACTAAGGATATAGCTCACAAATCACTCACGAGACCCATTCTGGAATATTGCTCAAGAGTGATAGACCCATACCGTATGAGACTAACAGGGGATATTTAATGTGTACAGAGAGGGCAGCACAAATGGTCACAGGTTTGTTTGACCTGTGGGAAAGTGTCACAGAGCTAAAGAAATGAACTGGTGAACTCTAAGATAGACGTAAACTATCCTGGGAGAGACTATTCTCACTCACATAGGGATCGTGAGGATAATATCAGAATAATCACAGCACACACAGGGGCATTCAAACAATCATTACTTCCCTGATCCACACACGAATGGGGCAAGAAGAAACCTCTTCCACGCAAGTTACAGTTTTTTTGCAGAGTAAAGAAGTAGAAGGGCAAGAGCAGATAAAAATGAGGGTGGGGGGGGGAGGAGGAGGAGGAGGAGGAGGCAACAGGTCAGAGCTGGCACGATACCATTTCTGACCGACTGTATCTACACAACATTCATGGACTGGGTGTTGTGCTGTCATCATCATTTTATGATCACCAACGCGAAAGTCGCTCAATGTGGCATTCCCCGAAATAAGACTTGCAACACGGCAGCCGAACTTCCCCATTTGAAGACTCCCGGCCAACACCGCCACACAATCATTTTATTTTAATAGTGAAAATAAAACAATGGTGGACATAGTATTAGAAATGAGTACTATATACCACCAGACATTGTCACCGTAACTAAAGACTTACGAAAGCCTCTCCTCTCTAAAACTTATGTTCCCAATCATACTATCAATCATACTGTCATCAATGGAAAAGAGTAAACATACTGTCATCATTGGAGGAGATTAATCAACTAACAATCAATTGGAATCATTAAATTTTGCAAGTGTTGGGCGTGAGAAGATATCCTGTGAAAATTCTAAATGCTTTCTCTGAAACCTACCTAGAACAGACAGTTGAGCATCCCACTGATGATGGAAATGGGTCATTCCATGACAAGTGGCCTAAATTTAGACAAGCTCCCCACTCTATCTCCAATTTTGATGAAATTTTTGCAGGATGTACATATAGACCTTACATGAAGCACTGCCAAATTACAGCTTCACAAGTAGTACGATGGGGCCACTAGCCACCTTTTCGTAAAGGCTCGTTTTTTACATTGTGACTGAAATGAATAAATGATCAACTTTGTTGTTTTACCACTGTTCAGGATCTGAGACACCTGTCGTGCTGAAACTTTGTGATCCTGATCAACTTTTTGGGTACAATATCTTAGCTGTAAACCAAAAGGTCAAACTATGGTAAATTCATCATAGAGTGCTATCAAAGTGGTCCATAAATCTTGTTGTACCAAATAAACTTACATTTATATTACATTTAAAAAAATACATGTACCAGTCATACTCTTTATGGTTCCCAAGCAAAATATTTCAGTTCTTATTAATTCATTCGCTGAAACTTGTTACTAATAGCAATTACTGCATCATTGGATACTCTTCTAATACAAACTTGCTTTTCATTTAATGACACAAAATGGTGATTCTCTCTTGTTCCTGATACTGTGCAGCCATTTTTGAACCTTGCTTCCTGCTCAGTTTTTAATGTTTTAAGTTTCTTCTTTTGAAACAAAAATGAATTGGATTCCTCCGTTATTCTTTGTACAGTATTTAAAAAAATCTGTTGGTGTCAAAAATCTGGTCTTCAGTTGGTCTTTGAAGACTTGCTCTTGCCGCCAGGCGCTTTACAGTTCCTCCAATTCCATCATGTGGAGATTTTCCATGGCTTGTAGCAAAAAAGTTCCATACAGTTGAGATTCCTAAGTCATTTTGATGGTGATAGAGATTCAGAAAATTTTTGAAGTTTTTGTACTGCACTGCTGACCCATCACTGAAGTAGTAAATGTGTGATTTTTCCAAGGAGACACTTTAGCTCTTCTACTAATTTCACTACAAAAGCATGTACAGTGATTGCATCATGTTTCAGGCTCTCTCTTATTATATAGTAGCTGTTGCTGCTCATGTTCAAGTTATTTCTGAAGAACACAACAAATGGGTGTAAAGTTGCTTGGCTCTTATGCCAGTGCAAACCCTGAGCTGCATCCTGGACAATGAAGGAATAATTTTCAGCAAAGTCCATTAATATGATTAGTTCAGTTGGCTTAAAGCTATCTTTTACGCATTTTAGGTGCTTGCTCTGGTGCTTTGCAACATAATGATGAGTGAAAAGTTTGTCAATTTCTGAAATCAGATCTTCAATCAAATCCTTGGTGGTCATCTGCTTGGTTTCTAATCCATCTCTATCAGTGTGCACCCACTGTTTGAACTCAATGGTATCATCTGGATCACCATCTTCAAAACTACTTTCTAAAAACTGTTCCAGTAGTTCTTTTCCAGGACAGATTTCACAGCGACGAAGCATGCAGTCTTTAGATTCCAAATCACACACTGTTTTAGCAATCAGACTATTATAATCTTCTTTAATTGGAGTGCCTGCAAGCATCAGTTTCACATTTTCATGTAAAGTGCAAACACAGACTGAGTGGGTTCCTGCAACGCCCACAGTAATGCACCATTATAGCCCCTATTCGCAAAATTTGGAAAACCCAATTTCAGGCCCATGCTGAAGTCGATATGCAGCTAACATTTCCTTCAAATTATTCAGAAGAAGATATTTTTGCATCAAAACTTCCTTTCCTTCTAGCCTAGTTGATATACAGTCTTTTTTTTACCTGGACAAATTCGGCTAAATTCTTCATTAAAAAAATGTTACCACTCCTTCTTTTACAGCATCTGGTATCTTCTTGCCACACTTGTTCTTTGGCAGAGCTAATACACCATTTTCTGTCTGTAACTTCCTCTCTTAAACACCAAATTCCTGGATTGTCTCTTTTGTAGAGTCAGTATTTGCCATTTTTCAGGCTGCCTTGACAACTGGAACTTCTCTTTCAATTCTTTAATCAGCTGCTTATAACCTTCACAATCAGGACATGTCTGCTTGTACTAGGTGTTTGAAGATCTTTTGGGGCGAATCCTCCAGCAACAGAAATGTTACTCGCAATTGCCTATTGAGCTTCGCTTATTTTTCGTTTTGCATAACCTTTCGCATCCCTTTTTGATACTCCCTGAAATTTTAGAAGGGAGACCCTAAAACCAGTTAGACTTGAATCGATTGATACTTCTGGATATGCTTCATCTTTTGACTGATTTGAAGTTGACTGTGATTTTTCTGCTTTCGTTGTTATAAACTGTTTTCTGCTAGTTGGACAAATCTTCTGACTAGGTTTCCCATTGCTCCTATCATGGCTTCCAATTGTTTCACTGTTTCCACGTTGACAATCCGTAAACCCTTATTAACAGAAGGGTTCTTTGCACCAAAAGGATTACAACAACATCTGTGTAGAAAGTCATATTTGCCCACAAGTATTGCTTTGTGATGAAAGCATATTTGTGCATTTTCAGTAAGACATATCTCACTTCTTTGGTTTATTAATTCCGTTGCTCTACTGGAAATTCTTTGATTGGAATTAAGCCTTGCTAATGTGTGTATGTTTTCAGATGACATACAGAATTATCTGCAAGGCCAATGATACATGGTACTGAAACCTCATTGATATCCATTACACTACAATTAAGATTATGCTTCCAATTGCCGTTTGTTTCAATATTAGATAAAGGAGAAGTGGTGTATATTTCCAATTGAAAAATATTAAGCAGTCATAGATAATGGGAACTTCCTTGGGGGGTGGGGATGGAACCTATAGTCACCCCGTACCTTGAAATAATTTTTACTTACGGAAAAAAGACATTTATCCAGTAATGACAACACACTTTACACCATTTAAAAAGGCACACACAATATCTGAACACTCATCACTACACAATAGTGTTCTTCAGACCGATTGATTGGTTGGTTGGTTGAAGGGACCAAACTACAAGGTCATCGGTTCCTTGTTCCTACTAAAACAATGCCACAAGTGTGAGAATAAAATGGATGAAACATATAACACAAAACGGAAAGAAAAGAAAAGCCACAAGAACGAAGGGAAGGCAACGAGCACTAAAAGGAACAAAAGAGGACAAGAAAACAACAGAGAGACGCTAGAAACAGAACAGAGTAAAACATGAAAGCAGATTGCAGTGGCTGGCCAACCACAAAAGTAAAAAGGGAAAGCAACACATTAAAACCTCCGCCCTAAAAGCACTAGGGTGGAGGACACAAGAGGGACAAAGGACATGCGCTAAAACCTACATAGAAGTATAAAACCCACTCTCACGGATAAAACGTAAAACTAAAGATGCTGTAGAGGCATTGTCGCCCAACACCGAAGGCACAGTGCTGGGAAAGTTAAAAGTCTACCACAGAGCGGCTAAAAGTGGACAGTCCAGCAAGAGGTAGATGACTGTCGTTTGGGAGCCACAGCGACACTGAGGTGGGTCCTCGCAATGGAGCAGGTAACCATGCGTTAGGCACGTATGGCCAATGCGAAACTGGCAGAGGACAACTGATTCCCCGCGATAGGCCTGCTTGAAAGACTTCCACACATTCATGGTCTCCTTAATGACATGCCTTTTGTTGTGCATGCTGTTATGTCATTCCGTCTCCCAAACCCAGAAAACCCTGCGGTGTAAGACAGAACGCAGGTCAGCTTCGGAGATGCCTATCTCCAGAAGCTGTTTCCACGTCTGCCTGTTTCGCCAGCCTGTCGGCGAGTTCGTTGCCAGGGATTCCGACGTGTCCTGGGGTCATACACACAAACACCACGGAACGGCGGGACTGTTCCAGGGCATAGATGGACTCCTGAATAGACGCTACCAGAGGGTGGTGAAGGGTAGCACTGGCCAATAGCTTGTAGGCTGCTCAATATGTCCTGCATGAACATATGCGAAGCATATGTGGCCATCAGCCATTGAGCTGTCAGTGTAAACCACTTCAGAGCCTCGGTGAACACGTCAAGAATCGAGAGAAAGTGACAGCAGAGAGGCACACAACATGGAGGCGTACGTGAATGGACCGCAAGTAGAGGTGGTAAAGGGAAGTACTCCAGTTCGGAGAGAAGGGACCGCACACAATCGTTAGCACCGATCTGGGCTGCCGATGCTGGAGATGGGCTCCCGTGGGCGGGAAAAGGAGACTAATTCAGATGCTCAGGGGAACTATAAATGTGTGCTGCGTAACTGGCAAGCAGTTGCACTCATCTGATATGCAGTGGAGGGACGCCAGCCTCCACCAGTATGCTGGCCACCTGACTTGTCCTAAAAGCTCCTGTTGCTAATCAAACCCAACAGTGGTGCACAGGGTCGAGTAAATGCAATGTTGAAGGTGCTGCCGAACCATAAACTACACTCCCATAGTCAATTCGGGATTCGACAAGGGCTCTGTAGAGCTGCAGCAGCGTACAGCGATCTGTAGCCCAATTGGTGTTGCTCAGGCAATGGAGGGCATTGAGGTGCTGCCAGAACTTCTGCTTAAGCTGACGAAGATGAGGGAGCCAAGTCAATCGAGTGTCGAAGACTAGTCCTATGAATTGATATGTCTCCAGTACAGTGAGTGGATCGTCATTAAGGTAAAATGCGGGTTCCGGGTGAACGGTACAACGCTGACAGAAGTGCATGACACACGACTTTGTGGCTGAAAACGAAGTCGTGGGCTAGAGCCCATGATTGCACCTTGTGGATGGCTCCCTGGAGGCACCGCTCAGCAACAACAGTACTGGAGCAGCAGTACGAATTACAGAAGTCTTCTGCATACAGAGAAGGTGAGACAGAGGGCCCGACAGCTGTTAATGGTCACTAAAAATAGAGACACATTCAAGACAGAGCCCTGCGGGACTCCATTCTCCTGGATATGGATGGAACTATGGGAGTCACCAACTTGGACACGGGAAGCACGGAGCGACAGGAAGTTTTGGATAAAAATTGGGAGTGGTCCCCGGAGACCCCACTCATACAATGTGGCAAGGATGTGGTCTCACCAAGTCGTGTCTTACGCTTTACACAAGTCAAAAAAGATGACAATCAGGTGTTGCCTTCTGGAAAAGGCTGTTCAGATGGCAGACTCGATGGACACAAGATTATCAGTGGTAGAGCGACCCTGGCGGAAACCGCCCTGACATGGAGGCAGCAAGCCATGTGATTCCAGGACCCAACCCAACCGCCAACATGCCGTATGTTCAAGCAGCTTAAAAAGAACATTGGTGAGGCTGATGGGCCGATAGCTATCCACATCAAGCAGGTTTTTACTGGGTTTGAGTACCGGAATGATGGTGCTCTCCCGTCACTGCAATGGAAAGACACCATCGCACCAGATCCGGTTGAAGATGACGAGTAGATGTCGCTTGCAGTCAGATGAGAGATGTTTAATCATCTGGCTGTGGATGCGATCAGGCCCAGGAGCTGTGTCGGGGCAATGTGCAAGTGCACTGAGGAGCTCCCACTCCGTAAATGGGGCGTTATAGGATTCACTGCAGCGTGTAGTGAATGAAAGGATGTTCCCTTCCAGTAGCAGTTTAAGTGTGCGAAAGGCTGGGGGGTAATTCTCTGACGATGAGGCTCGAGCAAAGTGCTTGGCAATCGCGTTTGCGTCAGTACATAACTCGCCATTTATGGTAACACTGGGGACAACTGTTGGGGCCTGGTACCCGAAAAGACGTATGATCTTTGGCCAGACTTGGGAAAGTGACGTGTGGCAGCCAATGGTGGAGGCGTGGCTCTCCCAACACTCCTCCTCCTATTGTTTTATAAGGTAGTGAACACGGGCACAGAGCCATGAAAAGCCTATGATGTGTTCCAGGGAAGGGTGCCGCTGTAGAGCTCGCCGACGCTCTTAATGGCTTCAGTGACTTCCGGCGACCACCAAGGGACTGCCTTACGCTTTGGGCACCCTAAAGAGCGAGGGATTGCACTTTCTGCTGCAGAAACAATTGTACTAGTCACATGCTCAGCCATCACATCAATGTTACCCTGTGGGGGAGATTCAGCGGTGACAGCAGAGGTGAAAGTTCCCCAGTCCGCCTCGTTCAAAGCCCATCTGGGCAGGCATCCGTGCACCTGACGCTGGGGCAGTGACAGGAAGATGGGGAAGTGGTCACCACCATACAGGTCGTCATGTGCTCTCCAGTGGGCAGATGGAAGAAGTCCTGGGCTGCAAACTGAAATCAATGGCCGAGTAACTACCATGAGCCACACTGAAATTCGTGGCGGCCCCAGAATTTAAGAGGCAAAGGTCGAATTGCAACAGTAGAGTTTTGACATCTCTGCCTCAGCCAGTAAGCATGGTACCACCCCACAAAGGGTTATGGGCATTAAAATCTCCCAGGAGTAGGAAAGGTTTAGGGAGTTTATCAATCAGTGCAGCTACATTCAGGGGTACTGCACCATCTGGAGGAAGATATTATTTTCTGTGTCATCCTTATTCTAACAGCCACAGCATCAAGAGGAGTTTGAAGGGGCACATGTTCACTACAGACCGAGTTCAGGAAATAAAAGCAAACTCCACCTGACACTTGATTACAGTCACTACAGTTCCTGTAATATCCCTTGCAGCCACAGAGGGCAGGGGTCTGCATTGCTGGGAACCAGGTTTCCTGGATGGCAATGCAGATAGCAGGTGCAAAGCTTAACCAGGGTGTATACGTGGACAAGGAAAAAAAAAAAAAAAAAAAAAAAAAAAAAAATCCCGGATTTTTCCCCTGATTTCCCAGTTAAAAATACACTTTCTCCTGGGTGGAAATACACTTTTTCCATGTTAAGTGACAATACACTCTTCCTCGGCACAGTAAAACTCATCAATCCTTTGAACGTTTATAGTTTTATATACAAGAGTAGAATTTCTCGGCACTTTAGAAAACGGAACTCAGAGGGGAAAACACGTTTTGAAAGACTTATGATGTGTAGCAACATGTATGCTGCATATTTTCGTATTATGAAGGTATAAATTTGAATTCCACCAAACACCGCATGTTACTTTGCAAAACATTGAAATCGAGATTGCGATGCGCTTTTGTAAGACAGTCGAAGTTCATGTCACGTGATCTCACCAGTTGATGGCAGCATAGGACACGTGATATAGTAAGCCAATAACAAGATCACTCTTCAGTAGGGCGAAAACACAAATAAAAAAAGGTAATGGTTTAAATTAATATACATAGCATTTGCATATAATATTGGTCTCTTAAGATTAATAAGCTGGAAGAGAAGCTAAGCTTCCACATATAACGTTGATCTTTTTTGCGCGTATTACACTTTAAGATACATCACACGAATGTGTCAGTAAAATTTTTAATAATGACATAAATGTCTGATCTTCTGGGCTCGAAATTCTCCTAAATGGTCATCCTCAAAGAGTTTATTTTTAAATTAGAGTCAAACGCTTTGTGATTTAATAAATTCATCGTACATTCTCACCTATAGTTCATCTTGCGTAAAAGGAAATCTGCTTTGAATGTAACTCTTTTCAAACCACCATTCATAATATTTTCACGCGACCTGTTAAGAGCGCCAGATAACAGGCGTCACTGCGCTTGGGTAGCTACGATGACTCAGGAAGCCCACATGTTCATACGTGTAAAACAAAAGATCTTACATATGTCATAAAAGAACCAAGACATCAGACGCTACTTCAAGAGCGTTGGACTTTCATGAACCATACTAAAACGCATAATTCGGCTTAAAATGCACATTCGTACGTAAATTTCTTGGAGTACAAGTACTGTATTATCTCATGGTTGGTTCTTTATTATGGCATAATGCCATATGTGCACTCGAAATGCAGCGAACTGCTGAAACTAGCCAACAGTGTGAAATTAAACACTTCGTTTCAAATAAATTGACTGCCTCAGCAGAAAAGATTAATTTTAAGCCAAATCTCTTTAGCAAACCGGCAAAAATAACTTCATGGTTCTGTAAGGCGATTAATGCTTGAATGTCAGAAAGGTGGAAATAAAATCTGAAACTAATAACATATTTTAGCCTTCCGTAATTATATGAACTTATTCTAATTGATTTGATAGCTCCCGGCCACAAAAATCTGTTTTGTTATCATTTAATGCGAGAGCAATAAACGAACAGGAAACAACAAAACCATTTAACGTAAACACAGGTCAAGTGGTGACTCCTCACCTCAGATTGCTCTGTGCATCAGCCCCAGATTTACTATATTTCCGAACCGGGGCAATATCAAGTAGTGGCGCCCAGCCACACTTCTGTAACCAGAAGGTGTTGCTCATACGTGACTCAGCTGCGCATGCTCAACAGCCCGCCCACAACAACTCAAATGAATCTAATTTAAACAGTTGTCACGTCATGCTCATCGGGGACAATTTGTTGTTATAAAGTGTTGTGACTCTCCGATTATTCAAAGTGCCGCTGCACAATTACGCGCGCCCTCTACATGCAGCGCTGTCTGCCAGCCATGCAGCAGCTGCGCCACCTAAGCGGCCAGCCAGCCAGCTGCCGCTAGACTTGGACTCAGTTCTCATTCGACTGTTACCGTGCTCACGTCTTGCTTTGTCAACTTGCTCAGTGACATATGTGTTGTGTTGTTTCGAAATATGTGTGTTCAACTTGACGTTATAACAATTGGCGACGCGGTAGTGGATTTTTCCTTTTCATCACTGACCCACAGGTTTCCATGGCTACTGTCGAGCAACTATTGCAAGGTCTCATTGAGCAGCAAACGCTTCTAACATCGGCGATTCGCGATTTCGTTGCGGCGTCAACTGCGGGGCGTTTCTCGTCGTTGTCTATACCTCCTTTTCCTCCTTACGTTGAGACGGCGGAAGACTGGTCTGATTACGAAAAACGTCTTCGACAGCACTTCTTGGCATTTCATGTCACGGACGAACAAACATGCAAGTCTCTGTTCCTTTCATGGATTTCACCTCAAATGTATCTGTTGTCGCAATTGGCTCCTTTGAAAGATCCTGCGTCTTTGTCTTTTGCTGAAATGTGCTCACTTCTGTCTGTCTATTTTCACAAGCAAACGCATGTCGTAGCTTCTCGTGTTGCCTTTTATCATTGTCAAAAACAATCGCATCAATCCTATCGTGCTTGGGCTGCTGAACTTCACGGCCTCAGTCGAAAGTGTCAATTTGTTAGTGACGTTCACAAAGAATCCTATGTCGATTCCTTGGTATGGGATGCTATTATCCGGTTGGCGCCCGACAAAGAAGTTCGGCAACGTGCCCTTCAGTTGGTAAATCCGACTCTAGATGAATTCCTATCCATTGCGCAGTCTTTTGAAATTTCTCACATCGCTGGGGCGCAAATAGAGGTGTGGGGTGACGTCGGGGAAATACAACCTCTGTGCGCTGTTGACGACGCGTTCGGTGCGTTCCCGCCGGCCGACGTGGCCGCAGTACGCTCCCCCGCGCAGCCTCGGCCTAACCGTAAACAACCCTCTAAGAAACTGCAGCAAAACCCCCAGCAACTTCCTTCATGTCCGCAGTGTTTTACGAAACATTCACGGGAGGACTGTCCCCAACGTTGTGCCGTGTGTCACAATTGCAAAAAGAAGGCTCATGTGTCTGCCGTTTGCAAATCCGACCGCATACATGATGTTCATGACCGTGACGCTGATTCTGCTTCTCTGCTGTCTGTCAATTGCACTTCTTCCCTTTCAGGGAAGTTATTCCTCACTGTCCAAATCCTTGGTCGGGATGTTCGCATGCAGGTGGATACCGCTTCTGCTGCCACTATAATTAATTCTCAGACATATCTTAAGTTGGGTTCTTCACTCCTATCACCTGTCACTCGCCAATTACGGATGCACAATAAACAGAAGATTTCTCTCTTGGGACAATTTAATGCTGAGGTATCTTACAAATCCGTCGTTCGTATTGTTCCCATATTTGTGGTCGACCAGAGCAACGCAGAGAACCTTTTAGGTTTCCATGCCTTTCGCATTTTTGGATTCTCCATAGATGACTGCCAATATCGTCTCTGATGCTATTCCTTATGCTCAATTGGATTCCTTGTCGACGACATTTTCGTCCCTTTTTCTCCTGGGTTAGGCCGTGCAAACGACTTTGAAGCTCACATCACCCTCAAACCCACTGCTCAGCCTAAGTTTTTTTTGGGCTCGGCCCATTCCTGTGGCCCTTTGTGATCAGGTGAAACAGGAGCTGGATTGTCTCACTACTTCAGAGGTCTTGCTTCCTGTCATTTCCAGTGAGTGGCCCTCTCCTGTCGTCGTTGCTAAGCCCAATGGTGACATTCGTCCCTGTGGCGATTTTAAAGCCCCTGTAAATGCGCAATGCCTCATCGACACTTACCCTATGCCCCGACCTGAAGACTTGTTCACTAAACTGGTGGGCCAGTATTTTTCTAAAATTGACCTGTCAGAAGCTTATCATCAACTTCCTCTCGACGCTGCTTCCCGGCAGTTTCTGGTCCTCAACACGCCTTTCGGCCTCTATCAATACCAACGATTGCTATTCGGGGTTGCCAGCACCCCTGCTCTCTTTCAGAGATTCTTGGAACAATTATTGCTCCCTGTCCCTGGGTGTATAAATTACATGGACGACATTGTTGTCACTGGCTCCACCACTGAAGAACATCTTCAGAACCTCCGCGCACTTTTTCATGTCTTACAGACTGCTGGTCTTAAGTGTAATCTTCAGAAGTCACAATTTTTTCAGGCATCTATCACTTACTCACGTACTTGGGGTTTCAACTCTCTCGGGATGGTATTCGTCCGCTTCAGAAAACTGTCGCTGCGATCGATTCCCTTCCTCGCCCTACACCTGTTAAGGAACTGCAGGCCTTCTTAGGGAAAATAGCATACTACCACAAGTTTTTACTGTCTGCTGCTTCGGTGGCTCAGCCGTTGCTTCGCCTGTTGCATAAAAACGTGCCTTTTCACTGGTCCGCGTCATGCGATGCGGCTTTCCAGAAATTGAAGACTATGCTGAAACAAGCCCCGTGCCTGGTTACTTATCGACCTGGCCAACATCTTGTTCTTGCCACGGACGCCTCTCAATACGAGGTCGGTGCAGTCCTTGCGCACCGTTTTTCTGACGGCTCTGAACAACCCATTGCTTATGCCTCCAAAACACTCATGGATGCCCAACAAAAGTATTCTCAAATTGAAAAAGAAGCTTTGGCCATTATTTATGCTCTTCATAAGTTTGGTGTTTTCTATATGGATTCACATTTCATCTCGTTACAGATCACAAACCACTTGTTTCCTTGTTTCATCCATCATCGTCACTTCCCGACAAGGCTGCACACCGCCTCCAGCGTTGGGCTCTTTACTTGTCTCGTTTCAGTTATGAGATTCATTTCCGGCCGACGGCTCAACATGCGAATGCTGATACACTGTCTCTCCTTCCCATGGGTCCTGATCTGGCTTCGATAGGGACGAACTTTTGTGTTTCCACCTGGATGTTGCCGAGCAGCGGGTTGTTTGTTGGACTCCCCATCACCGGGGACCAGCTGGCAGCTGCTATGGGTTCTGATCCTACCCTCTCCCGGGTTTTACACTGTATTCAGAAGGGCTGGCCAGATCGTCCGTCCGCCAAGACTTCTGACCCGTTGTGGAACTATTACGCTTTGCGCTACCGCCTCACGGCTAGGGATGGTGTTATCCTCCTTTCCCTCGCAATGCTTCACCGCGTGTGGTGGTGTCTGGGTCTTTGCGTGCTTCGGTCTTGCACCTGCTTCACCAAGGGCACTGGGGTCTCTCTAGCACAAAATCTCTGGTGCGCCGTCATGTGTACTGGCCTGGCATCGACTCTGAAATAGCACACATGGTCGCTGCCTGCGGCCCTTATGCATCATAGGCCGCTGCCCCGAAGTCATCTTTGTCACCGTGGCCTTCGCCTGAGATGCCCTGGGAGCACATTCATGCTGACTTCGCGGGACCTTTTTTAGGTACTTATTGTCTCCCCGTAATTGACGCCTACTCTAACTTTCCTTTCATTGTCCGTTGCACGTCGCCTACCACCACGGCAACCACAAGTGCTCTCGCACGCATTTTTTCTTTGGAAGGCCTTCCCTCTACTCTTGTTACTGATAATGGTCCGCAATTTGCCTCTTCCGAATCTGCGGATTTTTGTACTCGTCATGGCGTTATGCATGTCACGGCCCCTCCGTTCCATCTACAATCAAACGGTGAGGCTGAACGACTGGTCCGCACATTTAAGGCTCAGATGCGGAACCTCCCGACTTCTTCTGCTGCTGATGATGCACTTCTCCAGTTTCTGGCTTCTTACCGTTTGACCCCCATGGGCGACCACAGCCCGGCTGATCTCTTACACGGCCGACACCCCGCACACTACTTCATCTTCTGCGGCCTCCCACCTCACGGCCGCGAGTGCCTTCACTTGGCCGGTTCACAGCCGACGACCTCGTCTGGGTACGGGGATATGGCAGGCGGCCAAAATGAAGCCCGGGCCGCATCTTAAGACACCGTGGCAGACGCCTGTATGAAATCCAGACGGACACGGGTGTTGCAGTGCGTCATTTGGACCAGCTTCGGCCTCGTGTGCCGCCAACGCCTGTTCCGAATGCCACTACACCACCTTCGGCTCTACCTGATGCTCGGGATCTTGGCATCTCTCATTACTCACAACGCAGCCCTCTCACCGTCATCTCTGTGCCAGTACAAGAACGGACGCCACCAGGAGACGTGCCCATGCAGGAACTGGATGACCATCATCTGTCGGAGCCAATCTACTTGCCTCCTTCTCCTACGGACGCCGACACATCGTCCATGTCTCCTGTTATATCAATTGGACATGCTGCAATGGGCGGATTGGTGCACGGGGCCCTAGAGCAGATTCGACCCCTACGTTTCCTGTCACCTCGACCCGTTATCATCGGGGACACTTCCATCCGTAAGGGAAGCCGCCTCCTCAAGACTTTACGGTCAGTCAAACAACACCTGTGGACGTTAGCAATCTACAGGCTACCTCCATCAAGACCAGTGAAAAAATTTCAAAGGGGGGAAAAGTGTTATGATTCACCGATCATTCAAAGTGCTGCAGCGCAATTACGCGCATCCTCTATATGCGGCACTGTCTGCCAGCCATGCAGCAGCCGCGCCACCTAAACGGCCAGCCAGCCAGCTGCCGCTAGACTGACTCGGTTCTCATTCAACTGTTACCTTGTTCACATGTCTTGCTTTGTCAACTTGCTCAGTGACTTATGTGTGTTGTGTTGTTTCGAAATATATGTGTTTAACTTGACATTACAACATAAAGAATTGCATAGTCTTCTTAAAGCTTTTGACACACTTTCCTGTTGGCAGACACTTGTATGAGCACTGTTTTTGTTGTTGTATTAAGGCACATTTCCTTTGCAACTTAAGTATTACTATTTTTTTTTTCCTCTCTCTCATTCACGTTTTGTTGCTGCAGTATTACTATGCAGTAGTGGGGTACAGTAATATCCTTTGTTAGAGTATTGGTTCTTACCAGTCAAAAGCACAAAACTGAAAACTAAAACAACAAAAAATTCCCGGAATTTTAAACAATTCCCGGGTTTTTCCCGGTTTTCTCCCGGATGAAAAAAGTCCCGAGTTTTTCCCGGATCTCCCGGTTCGTATACACCTGTTAACAGTTGCCATAGCTCAGCCAGGCGGTGGAAAAAACCGCCGCAATTCCACTGGAGGATGACATCGTGAGACTGGGAAGGCGTGAAACATTCAATGAGGCAGTTTACACCTCAGAATTACCAGCTGCCACCAATTTATTGCCTGAGCAGTCTATATCCATTGTGTCTGAGGGTCTGGCGAGATAGGTCCTCCGCGGACACCAAAATCTCCACCCCATCCTCAGCTGCAGAGCTTGTAGGTAGCGGTGGTGTGGGTGTCACCACAATTTTCTTGGTCTTAGGGGTTTCTTTTTGGATTTGTCTCGCTGCTCCTTGGGTTTCCCTGGTTGGGAGGACTTCACTGGCTCAGTCTACAGGACTGAGGATGTGTGTGAAGCCCTATGACCAGCTGCTTTTGGGCTCTTCAGCCACTGGCAGGTGTCGTCTTTCCCGTTCCTAGCAAGAGAAGCCGAAGACGACTTACACTTCTCCAGCTTAGAAGTGGGGACAAACGTCCCCAATGGTTGGGGAGGGGGAGGGGTGGTGGTGTTGCTCCCCAAGTAGGCGGTGCAGGAGCAACAGGGAGGAAAATGCCCCCCCACCATCAAGTGTGCAGGTGTAGTCTTCCAGCTCTGAGACGTGACCTGGGTTGGCGGAGCTGATGGTGCCAGAACTGTTGTAGCAGCGGCGTAGGATAATGTCATACACACAGTATGCAGGCGTTCAAATTTTCTCTTAGCCTCAGAGAAAGGTCAGTCTATCCAGGGTCTTGTACTCCACGATTTTCCTTTCTTTCTGGAGAATCCTGCAGTCAGGTGAGCAAGGCAAATAGTGCTCTCCGCAAATGACACAGATGGGAGGGGGGGGGGGGGCACATGGAGCATTGGGATGTGATGGGCTTCCGCAATCTCGGCATGTGATGCTGGAAGTACAGCGGGAAGACATATGACTGAACTTCCAGCACTTAAAGCACCACATCGGGGGAGGGATATAGGCCTTTACATCACACCGGTAGACCATCACCCTGACCTTCTCATGCAATGCATCACCCTAAAAGGCCAAGATGAAGTCACTGGTGGCAACCTGATTATCCTTCTGACCCTGGTGGACACACCAGACGAAATTTACATCTTGCCGCTCTAAATTACCGTGCAGATCATCGTCGGACTGCAAAATATGATACCCTGGGCCATATTGAAGCTCTTATGGGGCGTGGTGGTAACAGAAACATCCCCCAGATTATCACAAGCGATTAACTCCCATGACTGGGCAGAGAATGCTGTTTTGATCAAGACTGACCCAGATCTCATTTTGGACAAGCCCATCACCTCCTCGAACTTGTCCTCTAAATGCTCAACAAAGAACTGAGGCTACACTGTCATGAAAGATTCCCCATCAGCTCTCCAACATACAAGGTACCGGGTGAATAAGATCCGCTGCCATCCTTAGCCTGATGTTCCTCCCATGGTGTGGCCAGGGAGGGGAACGATTTGGGGTCGTACTGCTGTGCCTTTAATTGAGCTTGTCATCACTTTCAGACTGCTGGTGTTTCACCACCAGCAAGAGATGATTGACTACGCTTCATCACGTGTCATCCGCCCTGATGCCACCCACCGAATAGGGGCCCTCCCCACGGGCGCCACCCAGCCACAGTGAAGGTCACCGGGCAGGATGGCAATTGCTGGGAGTCCCGATGCCCCAGGGGGATGGGCATCTACCCCTTGGCATACATGGGGGAGTTAACAGCGCAGGCATTAGCAGAATGATCCCTGTGTGGTCAGGGGGCTACAACCAACATGGTACATGGCAACCCACCACAACGGATTGGCTACAGCACTGGATATCAGGTGCAAAGAAGTCCACGGTCATTGTCGGCGCAGAAATCGACACTGCATACTGCATGATGGAAAACTCACCCAGGAAGGTGTCCTCACGCAAGAGATGGAGAATGGGCTGGGCTGCAATGCGACGACGAGAAAGTGGGGTAAAGATCTCAATGCGCGATGGATATGATGCACCAAGGCGCCGTTCCCCAATTGGCCGCTCTTCGGGAAAATTATGAAGAATGAAGGTTAAACCCTACAGGGGACCATCACATAAAGGTGAAACGTGTGAAACTCCTTAAAGTCACCTCATACGACAGGCACGAATACCTCGGACCTATTCTAACCCCGGGAAGCATGTTACCAAACTCCACTGTTTACACAAAACTTGATCTGATCACACAAGATGAGCTCAGATAACTAAGTTATTATTTGAGTAATCTGATTGCCACTTGCAGAGCTTTATGACATGCTGACAGGTTGCAGATAAGTAGAGTATCAGCTTCAGAAAGTTATTCTTTCAGTAGATACAAGGCAATAAAGTATTGCCAAAATTTGGTATGACAAGATTTATGAGTCACTTTGATAGCACACTATGATCAATTTACCATAGTTTGACCTTTTGTTTTACGGCTAAGATATTGTACCCAAAAAGTTGAACAGGATCACAAAGTTTCAGTGCGGCAGGTCCCTTAGATCCTGAACAATGGTAAAACAAAGTTGATCATTTATTCATTTCATTGGCAGTGTCAAAAAACGAGCTTTTACGAAGAAATGGCTACTGGCCCCACCGTACTACTTATGAAGCTGTAATTTGGCAGGTCTATATATACATCTTGTAAAAATTTCATTGAAATTGGAGATGGTCAAGTGGGCACCCTAAGCCACTTGACATGGAATGACCCAAATGTATTGGATCTAAAGGCAACAAATACACCTATCCCCCACAGCGAATGTGGTACGAGTGCACAAAGGGCAGCAAGCATTAGAAAGATTTACCTGTTCCATATTTCTCCACGTTAAGCCTCTTGCTTTCACTGAAAAGTTCTCCTGCTATCATTTCATTGATCGACAAGAGATCTTCCACCCTGCGGGTGGTAGTGTAGCAAGGATTTTGGGATCCTCTCTGAGCTCATTCACTGTAATTGATTTCTCTCTCTCTCTCTCTCTTCTTGTAGTTTTGAATATATTGCATCCAGTGCCTGCAGTGTTCAGGCTTTGCTGCCATAGTACAGCGGAGGTCTTATAAAGGCGTAATCTGATGCACTTCTGGAATACAGAACTTTCATTACATTATTAATGAATCCCATTGTTTCTACGGACCTGATTTCTTTTTCAGGCACGTCCTATTTTCCAGCGCGAATTGTTTGTTGCCTAAAAGTGTGTTTTCACTCTTTGCTATTTTTTCAAAGAAATCGCACTTCATGCTTTGTATTTACTACAAGAGACCACAATTTTAGTTTTTTAGGGTTGATGTCTGTGCTGCATTTCTTGGATATAACCTGTAAATTTTGTACTGAATATTGTAGGTTCTCTGAAGACACTACAAGAGCCAAGTCATCTGCAAAAGTATGTTCAGTAATATGGAGCCAAATTGTAAGAAAAACATTATACCTTGAGTTATGGAATGAGGATGTAGTGTCTCGAGTATAGAAAAATAGTTGTCCAAGCTCTGGATGGTCACGTACCCAAAAGAACAGGTCATGATGGGTGGAACTTGCAAGGGTACAGTCCTGAAAAAGAATACCTAAGGAAATGGTGACTGCTGCACAATGATTTTAAAGCAACACACAGGTCTGTAGATAGAAATGAAGCAGGATATAATTTTTTACGAGCCGACAGGGGCGGGGTCTACTGATATACCAATGGGGCTATCACCACCACTGTGGGGCTAACATTTTCCTCGCGCTCCATACGCAGGAGGAGCCGCTGTATGGTACAACGGGAAGTATCCTCCTACATACACTTACAATGCTTCGCAAAGATTATACCCTCAGAGTGACTGTACTACGAAACCGTTCCATTTTAAAATTGCGCGAGAGCTTGATATCACAGGATAAGGCTGGTTCCAAAAAATTACAGTAATTTGTATCACAATCTGTCGCAAACAAAGAAGCAACTGCGGCCGCCAACAATAGTACCAACAACAATGTACCGAGTCACTAATTACAGCATTTCATTATTTCTGCAATATGAACTGAGCACTTTCCCCCTATCTTTACACCTTTCAACCGATTTTTTTGGCAAACCAATACTTACTTCAATCCATTTGGAATGTGACTCCACAGAATCACACGACAGTGCTATTACTTTCACGTTTCGCTTTTCGAATTCCGGCATAAGATTAGCCACGCGAGCTAATTCCGTAGTGCATACAGGAGTGAAATCTGCCGGATGGGAAAACAGAACACCCCATCTGCAACAGAAAACAGTACCGGCACCGTAATTACACAATAACAACAATGTTTTCGCTATAACTTCGTTATACTACATAGTTACTTACGAATCTCCAAGCCATTCATGGAACTGGATAGTTCCAATTGTGGTATTGACTTTAAAGTTAGGAAATTCGTCGCCCAAATTCACCATTTCTGATAGGTTTCACTGAATAACTACTGATAACACCAAATCTCACTTCTAATTTCCGCCTTTCACAATACACGGAATCTCGCAGATATTAGTATTTTCTTGTGTTTACGTGGTCAAAGAGTACTTGTTTTCGCATTCTGATCCTCCGAATAAAATAAGATAAAAATCAATAAGTTTGACACAGATTACTCCGTAACTATCAATTAAATTCTGGTTATTGTAAACGTAACGTGATAAAAATGAAAACAGAGAGGAAATATTACACAATTAGATTTAGATGTAATCCACTACAGTAAAAAATACATTTAAAAATATTCGAAATATTTGCATTAAATTAATTCGTATCAAACACGTACCTAGGGCATTATAGCGAGTAGAGGAAAATCAAATCTTAATAATTTTGCTAGGAACTGTCGCTGTGTTGCGTCTGCAATTTGCCGAAATAAACAAACACCGCAGATGTTGACGTACAGTACGATGGGATTAAATATGTGAAGGGGGCACAGGTCAGTTGTGACACTTTTGCCCTGTAGCTTGTGAGTTGCGTTTGTACGTACGTAGAAAATAACGATTATTTAAATTTTATAAGTTACGAATATTAATATACAGTAGAAAGAATACCGGTTTGAAAAGTTACGCGGAGTAGCAACTCATGTGTAACATATGCTACGTTTAAAATTGCGAATATATATGCATTAATACTATTACTATCACAGATTGTTGAAGTATGAATATTTATAGTAATTGTATATTATTTTCTTAGGGAACTGTACAAAATATGGTTTGTTGCAAACTGTGACATATGTCATGGAGTGTTCCGATGGAGTTTCTACGTGCTTTTCGCATGAACTGCCAGATAGTTCCTTATAACGTAGAATTATTTTTGTTTTCTTTCTGCTTTCATACCTGTAATATAACACAAAATTACGATTATTACAATACCTGAATGAATGTACACAGTGGTTTCCTTCCATAATAGGATGTTGTCCAAATGACGGAATTCTGGGATAAACAAATTGCAGTAGGCCTCCAGATTTTTTAGAGCTTTTTTAATTGAAACAAAGATTATCCTTGTAAAGTTTCTCCGAAACCACCCTTACCGTACATATGGTTTCCTCAAGCACGGAGACAGTTTGTATATCCAAAACTGATATCACATCTCTCAGCAGAATCATGAATTCATTGGCAGGAAAATTTGGAGACACACAGACATTCTCTGTGGTAGATTGGTAGTTTACACATCAAGTCAATGTTGTTACATGGACCATACATTTAAAAATATGGACTTGATGTAAAAATGAGAAAAATGTAATCTCACTGTTAAAAATTAGGGAGAATTTACTAATTTTAATTGACACTGTGCATAACAAAGCATTATAAAAAAAGACACTTTAGATAAGATCCATAGATAGAATTTTAGTAGCTTTCTTAATTAATCCCGTGAATACTCCTTTGTGTTGACTATCCACAAAATTGAAGATAAAATGAGTTTTAAGAGTTTCGCGAGTGAACACAAATGTTAAGCCAAAATCGCTATAATTCTATTGCCGGTTGGAGTGGCCGAGCAGTTCTAGGCGCTGCAGTCTGGAACAGCCTGACCGCAGGTTCAAATCCTGCTTCGGGCACGGATGTGTGTGATGTCCTTAGGTTAGTTAGGTTTAATTAGTTCCAAGTTCTAGGGGACTGATGACCTCAGAAGTTAAGTCACATAGTGCTCAGAGCCATTTGAACCATTTTTATAATTATATTAGATAGTAGAAAAGGAAGCCTTATGGTTGTGTAAAACTAGCTGAAAGTTCAAAGAAGATATAAGGGGAATAGGAATGTAGAGACAGAAAAGCTATGTCACAATATGGAGGAGAAAGAAAGTGAAGCAATACGACATGCTAAGAAAACCCCTGCATAGATTTAAAAGAACATAGAGTAATCGGGGTGAGGGGTGGAGTATAGAGGCTGTTTACGGGATGATCGAGGAAAGTACGGTAATTTGTGAATCTTGTTCAAATTTGTATTTAAGTAACAAAAGCCAAGCAAATTTGAATTTCTCATCCTAATTAATCTGTAAATGCAGACTTGTAATTCATACCAATAGTATTCTGAAGCACAGTATATTGCCTGTGACGAGTGCTGAAGTTCTTGCCAGCCTGTGGGTTGTATGTTAGTACAGGGTTGTTTGTTTCAGGCATTTGGTTTTTTCATAATTTGAGAGCTATACTCAATATGAGAAAGGTCTTCTTTTCCCAATAACAGCCCTTCTTCCACTTCCTCAGTTCTTTCATTTCTTTTTTCATCCTCTCATTTTATTCAACCAATGTATAATCTAAACTTATCATTTTCCGTTATAATTTTGCTGTCTTTTTTTTTTCGTAGGCTGTAACGTAACATAATTGTATCCCTACCTTTCTTTGTTGCACATAAGAAAATCATGATTTTTAACTACCTTTCATTAAAAAGTCCATTTAGCTGTTATCTCTTATATAGCTTATTTGAAAAATGTAGGCAAAGTGGCTATAAATTTGAAATTCCCTTAAATTATTTATCAACTGCATTATTTACACGTTTCACAGTACTGGCATAATATTAATATAGTCTTTGCATATACTTCTGAGGATTTGTTTTGTACAAGAACAATGACTTCACAGTATCATTTTAGATACTGTTGCTTGAAAAGAAGCAAAGTCATGTAGTTCAAGGTCATACAAGAGTATGTGATATCACTTCTGATTATTTTTCAATTAAAAACTGTGGCTATCAGATATGGGGAAGTTATTGTGTACCTGTGCTCTCTGAAAGTATTACTGCTGTAAACACTTTCGGTAACTATATATATATTTTTTTTCTTTGGTAGTTAACACTAATTGTGCTTAGGGCTGTTAAATGTAACCTAGTACACAAGAAGGAAACAATTACCTTGAGAAAAAAAAGCTGTTGCTTACACAATTATGATATGGCTTGAATGAAATAACTTTGTAATTGACAGAAAGCAGTAGCAGGAGGCAGTGTTGCTGGCGAAACTGTTGAACTCCCCCCCCCCCCCCCCCCCCCCCCCCCCGCCGACATGTCTGCTTGTGTCTGTGTATATGCGGATGGATACGTGTGTGTGTGCGCGCGCGAGTGTATACCTGTCCTTTTTTTCCCCTAAGGTAAGTCTTTCCGCTCCCGGGATTGGAATGACTCCTTACCCTCTCCCTTAAAACCCACATCCTTTCGTCTTTCCCTCTCCTTCCCTCTTTCCTGATGAAGCAACCGTTTGTTGCGAAAGCTTGAATTTTATATGTATGTTAGTTTTTGTTTGTCTATCGACCTGCCAGTGCTTTTGTTTGGTAAGTCTCATCATCTTTCTTTTTATATATATATATATATATATATATATATATATATATATATATGGTTATAATAGAAGGAAACATTCCACGAAGGAAAAATATATCTAAAAACAAAGATGATGTGACTTACCAAATAAAAGTGCTGGCAGGTCGACAGACACACAAACGTACACACAAAATTCAAGCTTTCGCAACAAACTGTTGCCTCATCAGGAAAGAGGGAAGGAGAGGGAAAGACGAAAGGATGTGGGTTTTAAGGGAGAGGGTAAGGAGTCATTCCAGTCCCGGGAGCGGAAAGACTTACCTTAAGGGGGAAAAAAGGACGGGTACTCACTCGCGCGCGCGCGCACACACACACATATCCATCCACACATATACAGACAGTCTGCTTGTGTCTGTATATGTGTGGATGGATATGTGTGTGTGTGCGAGTGAGTACCCGTCCTTTTTTCCCCCTAAGGTAAGTCTTTCCGCTCCCGGGACTGGAATGACTCCTTACCCTCTCCCTTAAAACCCACATCCTTTCGTCTTTCCCTCTCCTTCCCTCTTTCCTGATGAGGCAACAGTTTGTTGCGAAAGCTTGAATTTTGTGGGTATGTTTGTGTTCGTTTGTGTGTCTGTCGACCTGCCAGCACTTTCATTTGGTAAGTCACATCATCTTTGTTTTTTTATATATATATATATATATATATATATATATATATATATATATAATGCGAATGATGTGACTTACCAAATGAAAGTGCTGGCAGATCGACAGACACACAAAATTAAAGCTTTCGCAACAAACTGTTGCCTCATCAGAAAAGAGGGAAGGAGAGGGAAAGACGAAAGGATGTGGGTTTTAAGGGAGAGGGTAACACCAGTATATGACATAGGAGGCTCAAGTTATATGGGTCCCTACAACAAATGAATAATAATGGGCTTACCAAGAAGATCGTCTCATTGGTCAAAAGCTACAAGACGGGAAGCCTGTGGCTTAATGCAGAACTAAAGGCCTTGGATTCATCTGGGATCTCTGATCTTCAGGTAGATGATGTTTGAAATTTTGTGCTATGGCAGCGTCTTGGACCCCACCATCTAGAGTCCCTAAATGTCGGAAGCCCCTTTCACAGGAGAGGAAGGAGAAATTATCAGCAGGGCTTAAGAGATATCGAGAACGGAAGAGAGCATCAAAGAAGAACTAGTTATAAGCGCTCCTTAGTGCGCTTAAATCAATAAAAGTAATGAAGTTTGCTAGAAAAATATAAAAAAATTGAATTTGTTATCATGGAAATAAAACTAGAAAGGTGTCTTTTTGACCACTTTCGCTGTTCTAGTGATAACGTTGATAGTGATTAACAAAGAAACTCAAGACTTTCCATGCTTTGGCATGTGTCAGAGTTTCCTAATGCATAAGTGAAGCATGCTCCCAATGGTCTTAAAACACAATAAGTGTGAATAATGTAGTCAGTAACCAAAGGCAGAGCATACGTTTGGCAACACAACATTCAACTTAGGTGAATGGAGTGTCACTGTGTATTGGCGCAATGACTAACAACTCTCTTGATACTATTAATTAGTCACAGAAGGCTCAGTCTTGAATTATTTTTCATTTCCACAGTGCATTGTACCACCTGAAACATTGGAGCAGTAAAAGTGCTGGCTGGAGGAGTGAATAACCTACTTCTCTAACTTCTTTGCTTGCTGCCTCCACTGTTGATTCTCTTAAGCCGTCACTCTGTAAAAATTGGAAGATTCAGTCAAACAGCATGTTTACTTCAGCACTTGCATTCCAACCTCTGTAATCCTACAATATCATAGTGAAGTAGCAACAAGAACTACATTGTGTAGCATGAGTGAGGTGAGGTGAAGTGCATAGGTAGTAGATGTGTGAGTCAAGTATATTTTGCTATATAAACCATTTTAGTGACAAATGTCCCTTCGGTAACAGTCACTTCACTGATGCTACATGGACAAAATGACACTGTGATGAAAGTGTGCAATTATAGTCTCACACAATTACAGTCACAGACTGCAGGGAAAGCTTCTTCTCAAAAGCAAAAGATAGGATATGAGCCCCTCTGTGTCTTTGTCTTCGATGGGGACCTATCTCGCTGTTCCTTCTGAACAGTTGTAGCTGGCTCCTACCAATTTAGTTGCTGAAACATCAGTCACAGTTATTTCAACCAACATGTAAATAAATGCTATTTATCTTTTATTGGTAGTTTTATATTTACTCAAATACTATGGTATATTTCAAAGCAAACAGCTACCTGCATCTGTAAGAAGAGGATTATTTACTATACGCTACTTTTGGGCGTGCTGGTTTCTAGCAAACAGAGCTGCATGCCATGCAGTTAAGGATTGGATAAATAATTAAAGAAATTTCTGGGTGCTGAAATGGTCATCAAAAGTCTTGCTAGATCAACAAGTTAGTAGACACGCTAGAAAGCAGCTGCACAGTGACAATATTTTGTTTGAATCCCCCTTTGTGTTACTGCACTTGTTTCAGTTACATATATTAATAGTTCAAAGAGATCAGTATTATTATTAGAATATTTTTAGTCATCAAAAGAACACAGCATTTGTTTTCTTCACAATGTATATCATAAAAGGCATTTCACTAAACTGACCATAATGAAATGGGCAATAATTTTTCATTTCTTCCAGTATTTTCCAGATAGCTTATCATTATCATTTCAAAGATAATGATAAGTACATAACACAGAGTCCAAGTCTTTCTTCACACCAAGTTTCGCCTCTGCCCATATGTTTTTGATGGGCGAAAGCCTGGTGCGGGTTGAATACTCACATGACCTATAGTTAACTGAAGCGTGTTACCAGTGTACGATAGCATAAAGCTCAAAATGGGACTAAGTATGAGAGACAGACAGAGAAGCATCAGTTCTTTAAGTAATTTGAGAGTTCAGATTTGTTGGCGATTCTAGAGTATAGTGACAGACTGATTAACCCCCCCTATTATGCAACACTGTTTGTTTGGAAGTAAAGAAACCATTATGCACACAATATGCAATATTCCATTAGGTCGTGGTTGATAACAAAGTGCTGAAGGACACAATATAACTCGTCAGTTTCAACCAGTGACACTATCCACAAAGCAGCTATTTGTGAGCACTATGTAACCAATATAGCGATTATGACATTATATAATCATGTGCATTTTAACTACCAAAGCATTGAGGTCACCACAGGAATATGGATGTTTTGGTGAGGTTGTTCTGTAATGGCATGCTTTCGCAAGCCAAGCTGTTGAGTCCAGTTTTCGTCAAAATTTTGTCCAAAACATAGAATCAACAACTCAGATGAATATCCAAAAGCATGCCATTAGTCTTGCGAAGGAAACTTAGAAGAGAGGATATTCTTGTTATTGAGTTTGACGACATTGTATCAAACTGTCACATTCCAATCTACCCTAGACCTCAGTAGTTGTTACTCCACACCCTTCATTTAAAAATGTATCTTTTTGTTGGGATGCATGGAATGTCTTCACTAACTCTCAACCAGATTGCTGCCTTTCAACCTAACCTAGATCTCAAGCTACACTACAGTTTGGTCTACCAATAGAATCTTTAAAAAATAAATAAATAAAGTAGTGTGTAAATAAATGGTGGAAAGCAGTATATCAATAATCACAAACTTCACACCACAACCATTGATAGCATACCTGCTGCCAAGAGATATGGCTGCCTTCTTCGAAATATTTGTAATCATCACTTTGTAAGCACTGTATATCATGTGTCCACATGTTACAGCAGGTGTAGTGTGTTACTGGTTTGCAACTGCTCTGCCCTTCTCACAGTGTTCTACGCAGCAGTCTTCAGGCTATTAGCATAATTTTACTCTGGGCAGCAATGACATTGAGTGTTGTCCATGCGCCATGAATTTCCATAAGTTTTTGATCTGTTGCCCACAAAATCTGTACACTTCATTGTTGAAGTAAGTTTCCTGCTGATGCAACATTTAGCTCTTTTAATAATGAATAACACTTTCCACTATTGGAATGATACTGATGAATCAGGTTTGCATTAATCCCAGATTTCGACTGCATAGGTGCAATCTTTTTCCACAAGGTACGGTCTGTCTGGAGGTGAGTTTAACTATCTTGCTGGAGGACTTCCATGTTAGAAATGCAAAATTTGATCTTGAAGACAAGGTGCTTCATCAGCTTTAGACATAAGAAAATTGACATAGTTAGTCATTCATATCAAAAGGAAAATTCAGTTGAGAAAACTTGTAAATTGAGACAAATTAACTGGCAATACTTAGCTTATCAGATGAAATACATAGTACTGCCTTAAGATATACATCAAGTAAGTGACAGCACTATCCTAGCATTCAGATCTATTAGTTGCTTCCTCAAGGAGGAGAGAAAGACAGGCTTTAGAAGGTTAAAAATGAAGGGCAGGTCACTCATACCCCTGTATTAGAGAATCGTAATGTTATCACTTTTACTTTTTTACATGTCTATCAGGAGTACTAAATATTTTGTTTCTGGAAGGTAAATACTGGCCTGCAATTCTCTCTCACCCGTATCCATTCAGTAGACAAGAAAAAAATTTAAGTTGTTTGTATAACATAATTAAAGAATGACACAGTACTTTTAAATTTCTCATCACGTTTCAAAAAATCTGTTGCAGGTTCACAGAGCTGCTGAAGGATGCTGAAAATTCTTCAGAATATGAATGCAATGAACAACATGGTAATTATTTATTTGCCTATGAAAGACTTTTAATCTTGGTGTCAATTATATTAATTTGAAGTCTTTGCTCTTTGATGGCCGAACTTAAAACATTTCCCAACAAAAACATGCTGTTATTGGTAGTACATAAATGTGAATGTAGAAAGATCCACACAGAAACAAATGATGTATGTAAGTAAGAGATAGTAAACAAGAAAGGAAAAGTAACAATAAAGCACGTAAAAATGAACACAAATTATAAGTAAGAGGTACAGAAGGCAGCAGTAGCAGGTGTAAACAAACACTCGTGAAAGGAACAAGAAGCAGCTAATGCATATGCGAGGAAGCGGCTAGAAGAGTTTGAAAGAAGAACCTGACACTACCAATGCCAGCAATTGTTAAATTTTTGTTTGGGAATAGAGAATAAATGATCTGGTGTATGCTCTTTCAAAATTATAAAGTTGTTTTGTATTTTTATAATGATGCAAAAATTTAAACAAATGACAAAGTGATTGTTATCCACATCTGTGCAAGAGTTTGTTACAGAACTCTGGAAAGAGATTTGTGTATGCATGAATATATATTTGATATAAATAATGAATTAGGATAACAACTTTGCAGGTAATCTGATTTCTTGTAATCCGGCTTTTGTAGACATTTGACTTTTCAGATTTTTTGGTGTATTTTAGTCCCAGGCAAATTTCTATCAGCAGCATGAGGAACAGGAGTTTGAACAGGTTTTAAGACTACTATGTGTCAGTTTAGAAGTGCCAAAAAAATAAAACACTGCCAATCCAGACACAAATGTACTGATAACAGAGGCTACACACTGATAAGTTAGAACATTATGATCAGACATACCGGTATATTGTGGAATATATCATAGCTAGGTTCCATGGTAGGGTATGCAGTATTGTAAGAGAGTAGGGTTCCCATAACATGTTAGAAGCAAAATCAGGATATTTTCAAAATAATATAGAAAATTTCTAAGACAAGTGAGTAAAAATCAGGACATAGTTATGTTTTTTTGTGACAACATTGTCCCTTAGTGGAGCTTGTTGCCAATGGTCAATGTCAGTATTGAAACCAGCAATAATATTCATCAGTATAACAACACACTGCCCCGTAATCACCCTAATGGCAACACAGCAAGGACTGAGGTATTCAGCTGTAAATATCCTACACTAATTGGTCAGTTATATAAGGAATTTAATAGAAAATACAATTAACTTCAAACACAAAATAAAAAAATTTTGTCACACGTGCGCACCCACAGTCTCCGGCTGCCAAGGCCAGATTGAGCAGCAACACATGATGGGAGAAGCAACCAGATGTTGCAGGCGAGTAGAAGACTGGGTAGAGATAGCAGAGTAGAGGTGGGTGACATTAAAGTGCTGCTTGTGGGAGCATACAGGGATGAGGTAGGGAGATGGTAAGGCAGCTAGGTGCAATCCGGCAGTTAGGGGGAGGTTGGGGGGGGGGGGGGGCGGCAGCTGAGAAGGAGAGAAGTAATACGAATGCAGGTGTGGTTATAGAATAGAGGGCTGTGTAGCTCTGGAATAGGAATAGGGAAGGACAATGACTAGTCCTCCTCGTTACGGCCACGACTCAGTTGCCTCTCCCTTCATGCGTTGTTGCTCACAACCAGAGACTGTGTGTGTGTGTGTGTGTGTGTGTGTGTGTGTGTGTGTGTGTGAGAGAGAGAGAGAGAGAGAGAGAGAGAGAGAGAGAGATGGAGGCCTTTTTGGCCGAAAGATTACTTGCTGACAGTCTTTTTGTTGTGCCTGTCTGCTGCTCAGCATCTCTGCTGTATGGTGAGTAGCAACTATCCTTTTCATAACACTGTCATTATTCCACCCTGGATTTTCCATTGTTCATTTAAGACCTCAGTTACAGTTGCTCTCTTATTTCCAGTAAGACAAATACTGTTGAAGATACGTATCAAGCTTGAAAGGGACTAGAGAAGATGGCAAGGGAGAGATGATTTTAGAAGAAATATTCTTTTGAATGAGACACTTCTCAAGGGGCAGCAAGTAATATTCTGAATCTTAAATAACATCAGTAACCGATCTGAACACTGACAAAATAGAGAACCATCTGCTTCTCCTGTGACTGAGATATCTCTTTTATTGTGTTTAGTAAAGTCACAAAATGGTTGTAGTTTCTCAACATATGCAGCATAAATATGGAAACATTGATAGATTTATCCAATGATCAGTTTATTTTAATGTGTAGCAGTCAGCCACTGTCAGGACAGTATCATGCACAATTGGAGAGAGGCATCATATATGTGTTAGTTTAGTTGTGCTCCTTCCTTGAAACGTATGATAAAAATTTGCTTAAATTTTGCTTTTATTTCTTCTGTAATTAGTATTTGTGCTACTACTGGACTTTATCAGGACATTCAGGACATCTAAGACACAGGAAGTAGAACATTCTGAACTTCCATCAGCACAGTTCACAAACTCCATTACCCAAATTTGAACCTTTTTTTGGACGCTGTAATGTTACAAGCAAAGGAAACAATTTGAAACACACATGGCTGGAAGAATTGCTCATTAATGATAGGATTGTGATTCTTTAAGGGCCTTAATTAGTTTTTTGCAGCAGTTGGTGCACTTAAATTTGTGGTAATTGATAATTAATGTTGTTTTCAATTGTGAGCATGAAAACTGACTCAGTAGTGCTTCAATTACTTCAGTGGTGTAATCCCCCCCCTCCTTTGAAGTATGTAGATATAGTTAGTATGTAGATATAGTTGAAAGCTTGGGAATCATGTCTAACACTGACATATGACTAACATGTACCTTCTCCATTAGTAAGTCAACCAAAATGTGACGGTCTTAAAGCACAAGGACTTTGACTTTGGGGCAGTCTCTGGTTTCTTGTTGAGAGTTAAGTTTTTGGCTTATCTTTGGGTTTCTTGTTCACATTTGAAAATGACTGTTACGTAACTGGAATTTTGTGCTATGGAGTGAGGTCAGCCACGGTGTGCAAAACTGCACTCGTGCACAATGTGCTGCATGCTTGTGGTCTGAGGATTGGCCTGTCTCAGCAATACTTGGTGCATCTTGGCTTTGCTAGGTCCTTCTTCGAACTGCTAAATATAACGCAACATATTGTTTAGCAGTGCAATGCGACACTTTCTTTCAGCATTTTTTGGCCGGCGTGACTCTTTTCAGTTCTACAAAAGGAGACAGTCTAGCAACTTATCTTCGCAATCCTTAAAAAATGAATGGGAATCAAAGAGGAGAAAGTTAAGAATTCTCAATACCTCTTATGTAGTCATATAACAGATGGATATCACAAATTTGCAATGAATCTGCTTTACAACACCACACAGCAAGAATTTAAAGATTTAGTTGACAATGAAAGAGCCAAAAATTACAGTAATTGACATACACAATTTTTATGGGATTAATTATCCTGTACTTTGTGCTAAATTTGCTGGTATGAAACATACAATAGAATTGCTGGTGTGAATAATAAATTTTGTCACCGTAAACATTATTACATTGTCAGTTGCAATAGTTTTTGCTGGAACTGAAGAAGAGTATTGAATCATTATGTATTACTGTGCAGTAATGTTTGTTAAGTGAAGGAACAGTTTTTCTATTTAATACTTGCTATTGTTTAATCCTGATGGAAAAAGGAAATAAAGTACGAAAGTTAAAAGATCCAGAGTGGATTACAGACCTTACATTTTAAAATGAGTTGACTGCAGACTGCCCTCAGTAAGACATTACAAGGCAAGAAGCAACTCAATTCCGATTTCAAGGGGAAAGTGAGCGCATTTAAAAGGAGAATTGCATTTTGGAAAATACAATGTCTTACAAAAAACATTGTCAAGTTCACTAAGCTCACACTAGTTTGGCAGTATTGCCATGAGAAGCACGGGACTTTTAATTTACTTTGTACCTAAAATGTTAATCAAGACTATGATTGTCTTTTTTGTTTCTTCCCACGGTCAGAAACTATTCTTAGGTGTGAGACATAACTGTGCTAGTAATTTTAGATGTAATGTCTTTTGTAACAACTTTTGTACTGATTGTACTGATTGCACTGTTTGTAATAACACTCTTTATACTGTACAAAATTGTTGAGGTTTTCCCAGCCACATTGATGTATTATCAGCTGACTTCTGTCTGGTTCTTCAGCCAATGTTGAACAAATAAATAAGTACATAAAAATTACATTTTGCCCGCATGAGAGGCTGTCATTGTCAAAAATTCACACTTCTTAAGGCATTGGTGTTGGTGAAGCATCAGTAAAATAGTTAAAACAAACATCAGCCAAAGAAGCAGAGACAAAAGCCAACAGACATTAAGTCTTTAAACTGTATTGATTGTGTTTTTGCCAGATTTAATTTTAATCCATTTAAATGAAACAGATTGTCTAAGTTGTTTGACATCCAAGGAAATTTGATTTGCGGTTTCATTTCCAATGAATATTACTCTGTTTGTAATAAACATGCAGCTGATATAAATTAATCAAACTTTCCCTATTTAACACATCATAACATGGAAGCTAATTGCTGTACGAATACCAAACTTGGTAACATTTACGTCCAGAGTATGGGGTACAGGATTTCCATGCGTCACAGTGCCACCATCCAGTTCCAACTATGGCCACCAGGTGCCGTGATGTATCATCATGATTCATAGTCTCGCACACCTGACCAGTCGCAGTGCACCTGTTGACATGTCAACATGAGCTTGGACAAAAGGAGCAGTGCATTATTGATGAAGCTGCACTTCGAGAATATTGCCGGCTGAATGGATCTTCTTCCATCTGCTATTCGGAGCATGATGAAGTAGTTCAAATCCACTGGAGAACTGGGCATTGCTCTGGGAAGAGGCCACCGACCCATTTATGATCTCGCTGCTGCTATGGCAGACAACGCTGTGTACAATTCCCGATTGTCAGGCAGTGTGTGTGCTGTGTCACAACTGTTGAACATCTCATGGTCCACTACTTGGAGGTTGCTTCAAACCATTCTCAAATGGTATCCTTACAAGGTCCATATCGTACAGCAGCTTGCACCAGAGGATGTTTGACGACTTGTTGACTTTTCTCTTCTCTGTCTCGCCAGGATTGAAGTTGATGAGGGCTCGCCCTGGGCCATCATATGGACAGCCAGCCAGCTCATTTTTATTTGACGGGCGAGGTGAACACACAGCAATGCTGAGTTTAGGGATCTTTACCTCCAGTCACTGTGCATGAAGTTCCTCTGTATGGTGAACATGTCACTGTATGATGTGGCTTCATGGCTGTGTTCATCTTTGGCCCGTTCTTTTTTGAACAATTTGGCACTAAAGGACCAAAGACATGTATTGTGACTGGCCAGTGTTACTGCGATATGCTTCACCAGCATGCCATACCCACCCTACAACAGTTTTAGTGTGATTTGGGACCCCACCACATGCACATTGCTTGTGAAGTTCAGCTGCTTCTCCGAAAAACCTATGGAAATGATTGAATTGTGAGCCGATCATTTCCAAATGCTTGGCCAGCATGGTCACCTGATCTCATTCCCTGCAATTTCTGGTTGTGGGGTACCTGAATGACAGGGTTTACCAGGGGAACATTCACACATGTACTAATCTGAAGCACAGCATATCAAGAGAAGTAGCCAGCATGCCTACAGACATGCTTCAGACTGCTGTGCAGAATGCAATCCTGTGCTTTCAGACTCTTCTGGGCACTGATGGGCTCCATGTTGAGCCCCTTTTGTAGCGGTAATGGTACCGGTATGTAATGGTATGATGTACAATAGCAGCACATTAAAAGTGTTTCAATTGAATTTATTCTGCATTATCTCTCTTCCCCATGTCCTTGACATTAATGCTATCAAGTCTGGTACTCATATGGTAATTAGTTTCCGTGTTATAATGTGTTAAATAGGGAAAATTTAGTTATAACCACCAGGTATTTGTGACATGTTGGCTTCATCTTTTAATTATACTACATTGTTCTGTGGCTGTCTTACTATGGTAAATGTTTATTTCTTTTCAGGCTATGAGAATATCAGACAATATGCTGCATCAAAAGAAATATGGGTTTCTTAGCTTTCCATTGCAACATCACCATAATCACATTAGGAGGAATCTGGTTTCTGCTCCTGCAGCACTTCCTCATCTGCCGGTTCCTGCTTTGCAGCAAACAATGGAAAAGTACCTGAGGTATGGCAGACAGTTTCATAAAAGTGCGTAGTACGTTCTGGATGCATTGATTTATGTGTGCAGTTGAGTAGGATTGGTTTTGATCTTACCTCAGAAATCAACTGTCACCTTCTGTGCCATTAGGCTGTATAATTTCAATAGTTTAAACTCTGTTTTGATTGTCCCCTTATAAACATAGTGAAGGTTGAGGTTGTTACTTAATTAGCAAAATATTAAATTTGGTTCATCCACACATACTGGTAATAAATGACACATCTTGAGAAGCAGATCTCATCCTCAGGATAAGTATTAAGAGCTTAACAAATGTTTGATGCTGAAATGTCAGATTATATAGTCTGCATCTTGCATTAAAATCAGTTCTGTTTATGCCCCACTAACTCTGTTAGATCCATTCGCCTGTATCTTTGTACGAAACATCAGATTCAAGTGTCGCAGTTGCCTCTCCCCCCTCCCATCTCCACTCACCCCACAAAATCTTGGTTGTGGTAACACACCTGTTGCATAACCTGATGTCTAGAAGACATTGGAAGGTGACAATTTGGTTGTGAGATGGTAAAGCCAATGAATGTGAATACAAAAGAATTGTAAAATAACAAATTGATCTGTAGTCCGGCCAGAAGTCTGCATTTATTCCATATTTAACACACTTTTCATTGTAAATTACTTAATCTATGTAGTATGGAAAAAATAGATTGCTAGTTATTACATTGAGGAGCTACTGAGTTGCAGATAGGCACAATGAAAAAGGCTGATAAAATATTTAAGCTTTCTGAGAAAGTCCTTCTTCCAAAATAGAAAATACACACGTTTTCACAAGCACAACTCCCTCCCCACCCTCTGTCCACCAGTGGCCACGTGTATGAGAGTTGAGTGTAACTCCTGGTCAGTGTTCTCTCTTCCCTTCTAGCAAAATTCTGGTATCACAGGCCCCCTGACATATTTAGTGCAGGCCCCCTGACAAACCTAAAACCTATTGTGCAAGCCATCAATACACTGAAACTACTAACTGTTATTGCACCATCAATGCATACATCTTTTACATATTGTGGGGCTATAGACTATCAATAAGTTTAAAGATGTCTTGAAATTTATTATTATTATTTATTATTTTCACAAAACTTTTTTTATGAAGGTATTTGAACCACTTATAATGGTGCCATTTAAAATGTTCTCACATTTTCTACTATGCAAAAGGATTCGTAGCTTTTCAAACTGATCCAAGCTTAAATTTTTTAAAAGAGAACGTCAAACTAAACCCATAGTTAAGGAATAATGTAACCTTCAAGAGAGAACTACATTGGAAAAAGGTACACAAACTCACAGTAAATAACCAGAGGCTCTGTTGATTCTGTGATTATGGCTACAAATTTCTGCTCCTGCCTTGTATGGTGGAGAAAGATTCCAGTTGATATGTGCACTGCACCAGGGAAGCAACTACTCGGGTAGCAGATTACATGTGTAAAGCACATGGTGTTCTTTAAATGCTAAGCGATAGTTTGTGATCCTTTTATGAATTCACTCCAGTCATTACACGGAGAGTGAAATCAGATCATGTAGAAAGTAAAGACACTTTGATTTTTAACAGTAAATGGAGAAAGCATCTCTAACCCAGTCCCTGAATTGCCCATCCTCCAGGAAAGCTATCACACTCAAACTACACATGGAACTGAGAGTTGGATGAAACCTTAAGTAGAAAGCTGAAAAATATTTAATGAGGCAGGGTACAGGTATTGAAAACACAGCCTAGACATCAAAGCATGGGAAGTACTCAATGCAATCGACAAAAATGTGTATAGAGTCCGATACTGATTCTGATTCCGAGGTTCCCTGGTTTTGAGTATCGAGCCTATGCGAACACAAATTAATCGGTGACTATTTTTACTACCCACATGATTCTGTGGTAACAGTTGTAGAAGCATTTACAGAAAGTCTGTGCTCAGTAGTGCGGAGGTACCTTTATCGTGCAGTATTAGTTGGAGGTGACTTGAACCTATGAATTATAGACTGGGATGTCTGTGGGTTTACAGCAGGCAGTAAGGACCAACATTCCTGCAAAATAGTTCCTATTGCTTAGTGTGGGGACTGTCTTGAGCAATTAGTTCAACAACACATATCCAGCGGAAATATTTTAAATCCCGCTGCTAACAACAAGTGTGTGTTTGGAGTAGTTAATATCTCCATCAAGAGGGTTAGAAGAGTTCCTCTGCTGGAATGAGCAGCAGATAAGCAGTTGTTAGCATCCTCCTTAAACAATGAGAGGACATCATTTAGTTCCAGTATGATAATTGTAGAGGAATTGTGGGCAAAGTTTAAACTGACTATCTTGCTGTAGAGGGGCATGTGCTGAGTAAGTGGATTAATCTTTTTACTGCTACACAGATCCTTCCTACAAACCATGCCAAGTGCTGTGTCATTATCGCCTGTGCTGGTAGCCATCTGTGTGGGACCATTTCACGTGTGCTGAATTCCCCGGGCGGACCTCCTAGTGCTGTGCTACATATTTGGAGCATAACTTGCAAGCTAAATGCTGTAAAATCCATGCATGCACTCTGTCCCATTCTGTGCTCTTGGTGCATACTAACACAATAGAAATGAAGGTGGTGGTATTTGTCGCAGTAGACAAGAAACTCAGATCCACCAAGATAAAAATTGAAGCTGTATGTGAGACTGTTGGGCAAGACTCAGTACCAGGGGTGGGCATAAAATGATGACTGGATTCTTCTATTGCCCACCATATCACCTAATGTAACAGAAAATTTAGAGAAAATCTGAGTTTGCTTGTACGTAAGTTCTCCACTCATACTGTAATTGTGTCCAAAAGAACAGACACCACGCGTCCATATAATTGATTCATCTAGACAGGCAATAGATCCACCTTCTTCAATGTGGATGCAAAAGTACGTCTGACCTCATACGGGAATCTCCAAGTAGTGAGCATGGAGGAAATGGTCAGGGACAGCAGACAGATGGCACTTGGTGGGAATGTAGGATGACTGTGAGGTATGCAGATAGGGTCTGTGGAGTTGTGGTAACACTGTGTCCCAGATGACACTGTGGATAATGCACCTGCCTGTTAAGCAGAAGATCCCAGAGTTCGAATGTCTGTCCAGTACACATTATCACTTGTCACCGTTGATTCTGTATAACGTCTCAGTGCAGCTGACATCAATCATCCCTGTACTTTCCTTACTCCCCACCCCCCTTCCAATTTACATCCCACCCCCCTTCCAATTTACATATGTACAAGGTCTGTTCAAAAAATTCTGGAACTTTGTCTACAATTTTTTTCTATGATTACCCTTTACCTATTGTGCATGGGCTGTTTCAAAATAATCTCCTCCACAATTGATACACCACTCCCAAAGCTGTTTCCCCTTATGGAAGGAGACTTGGTACACTTCTAGCTGGATCGTGTGAAGCGCCGCATGCGAATTTTCTTTTATCTCATCTATTGCTGCAAATCCCCATCCTTTCAATGGGTTTTCAACTTTAGAAATTAAAAAAAAAAAGTATCCGTGGGTCAGATCTGGAGAGTACCTAGGATGAGACAGCACAGCGATTTCGTTTTTTGTCGATAGTAGAGAACCAATGGGGATGAATATGCAGGTGCATTATAATGATGCAAGAGTCCTGAATTGTCTCACCACATTTCGGGCATTTTCCTTCTCACAATTTCTCACAGGCATCGCAACATGTCCTGATAGTTCCATCACTTAACAGTTTTTCCTTGTGGCACAAATCTATGATGAACTGATCCTTCAGAGTCAAAGAAAACTCAGCATGGCTTTGACATTTAGCCTGACCTTATATGCTCGCTTTGGTCTTTGAGAACCTTTCCCAATCCATTGCGAATATTGAACCGTGGTCTCAACATTATAACAAATGACCCACTTCTCATCACCAGTTAAGATACTCTTAAGGAGCATCTCGTTCTCATTTACGCGATCCAAAAGCTCTTCACAGATTGCGAGGTGAAGGTCTTTCTGGTCTTGACTCATGAGCCGTGTGACGAACTTGGAGGCAATATGATGGATTCCAAGATGCTGTGTCAGGATTTCATGACATTATCCAACTTAAATGTTACATTCTTCTGCAATCTCTTGGACAGGCAGTCTTAGAGTGGTATACACAGTTTCGTTGACATTCCTGACATGAGCATTATTGGTCGACGTTGAAGGGTGTCCTCAAGAAGGGTTATCTTTAACTTCCATCCCGCCATTTTCAAACCATGTGAACCATTCTTAACACCGAGTATGGCTTAAGCCCTTAAGCCGTAATCCCCATATGCTCCCTGGTTAATTTGGTGTGTGTCTTAAAAGATTTTCTTTTAATGCAGAGTTGTTGCTCCTCTAACACTGCAATTTCGAAATTCGCGAACTGTGTGACACAGCATTCTACTTGATACAGCACTGAACTAACAGACATACAACAATGAAACTTGTTGCTGTTACACATTTAACACAGGCATGTGAAGAGATGCCAGCCGCATTTTGCATCAACAAATCATTGACGCGAAATTACGAATGTTCCAGAATTTTTTGAACAGACTTAGAATAGTACGTAGATATCTGTAAATAGTTTATTAGACATTAGTGCAAGTGAGATACAAAGGCTAACTACATTCAAATTTCCTTCTTACTGTTTAAATAAAGAAATTATGCTTCTCACTTCTTCCTCTTCTAGTGCAGTGATGAAACAATCTGCATAAATATAACAACAATTGTGCGCTATACTGAAAACTGCTACACACCACCGTCTCAGTTTCCAAGTGCAACAATGTGTGTTTTGAATCTGCTTGACAACACACAAGTCTAAAGAGCAAAACCTATACATAAAATAAAAGCTTGCATTAAAAGAGAAATATACTGTTTCCATCCAAATTTACCAGTGTGTCTGATATTTCCCCATCTTATGGTACTTATTTAATAGACAATATAAAAGAAATATAAAGTGTTATTTGCACCATTAATGCTCCATTTTGTTTTTAATTACATCATTTATTTTAAAATAATGTGATGATGAACCTTTGTTGCTATATGTTAAATGTGCAGACTGAAAGGTTAACTATCATTGCTTAGGGTGGCAACAGTGAAAGAACAGAAAGTTGCCCTGGTTGTTCATCACTGGCATTAATACTCAAAATGGTGGCATCCACAATAGAAATGGTGTATTGTATCATAGAATATGCCAAACCATCATCAATAATCCTTGTTCAAAGACATTTTCAGACCAAGTTTGATAAAGTGGCACCACACCATCACAAACTGCTAGATGAGCTAAGCAGTTCAGGGAGACAGAACACATATGCAAGAAGAAAACAACAGAACAGTAATCCATCAAGAATGAAGTGGAAAACATTCGTATGATTTATGAAAAAAGCTCCAAAAAATAAATGCATTTTGCCAGCAAATAAGTGAATGCATTGCTATTGACAATGTGGCATTTATTGCACAGGCATCTGCTGTTCAAAGCTTATAGAATTCAGATCTCAAAGGTGCTAAAACTAGCTGATAAACCAAAGCAGATACAATTACGCATTGATTGCAGGGATGGAAGCGGATGGTTTCGCAGACTGACTTACGTTCACTGTCAAAGCCAAATTTCACTTAAGTGGCAAAGTGAACAAGCATAATTTGAGAATATGAGGTACACAAAATGCAAAGTCCTCTCTGGAACATGAAGGTGATTCTTTGAAACCTAATGTTTGCTGCATCCTAAACAACTGCAGAATCTGAAGTCATTTGACTTCATTTTGCAGCTGGACAGAGCCACAACACATTGACATGACCTTGTATGTAAGCACCTCAGCAAACATCTTCCACATTGCTGGATTTGTCATGCTGGGTCGAATGATGTGCTACTCATTTTGTGACCTCTCATGTTGCATGACCCTGTATCAATGCATTCTTTGCTTTGGAGATGTGTGAAGGACATAGTTTATGCACCCCCATTTCCAGACATTTCAGTAACTGAGACATCAGATAGTCAGAACGGTAACTCCATTGACCAGGCAGTGTTGGAATGGGTTTGGCAGGAAACGCAGTACCAGATAGACACCTGCTGTGTCACAAATTGTCCCCACATGGAACCTGTGAGAGCTGATCTTTCAATGTATATGTGTGTTTCTGAAATAGTCATTATAGTGGGCACAGGAATAGTTTCTTTTCGTCCCATTCATTTTGAATAACTCTAGTTTTGTTAGTTACGCTGAATGAAATAGTTACTTATATGTGATCAGATGTAATAATTCAGATATTAGTTAGTATCAAGAGCTTTATTAAACATTGGTATTGATTACTACAGTAATGAAAATTTACCTATACCCCAGATATATTTCAAGGGACTGTGTGCTGTAAATTTAACCATATATATATTCTGTGTTATAGCAGGACATCCATAGAAATGTAGCACTGCCATAATGTCAAATGATTATTATGGATTTAACTATTTCAGATTGTGGTCTTTCATTTTATTTATTGTTTGTCTTATGTATTTGTATATAAATTTAAATGCTTCAATGAGGTGAGCCAGAACATAGAGACCGATTCTTACATTTGTTGCATTCGTTAGGTCAGTGAAGCCATTAATAACAGCAGAAGAATATTCTGTCACAGAAGACCTTGTTAAAAACTTTGTTGCAAAAGGAGGAATAGGAGAGAAACTGCAAAACCTATTATTACAGAAAGCAAAATCAACAGAAAATTGGGTAAGTATCTGTTCGGTTTTGAATTTTAACCATATCTCTTAATTTTTGTTAATTTCTTTCACATTTTCCCCCCAGTTCATTGTTGCAATATGTGTGTGACAGGTAAGTAGTAATGAGTTATGAAACAATGCTAGCAACATTTTATTCTGTAGTCAAGGAGAACTTCTTGTGATGAGTGCCTAAAGCTGTAACATGCTCTTTGTATATACAGTGAATAAATATACCTATAGGAGGACAAATAATACAGTGTTGGCATTATAAAATGTTTAGCCAAACACCTTCAGTCTCTAAAGTTACAGTTGTTATTTTATTTGAGCAACCAGGTCCGTGCTATATTACACCATCTTCAGGTCTGTGTCGGAAGAATCCCAACTCTAGTCCAGTCAAAATAAGGGCCAGCATTCAGTGACTGGTATCCTTAGATTTTTACTTGAGATAGCAATCACTTTGATGATCTGTTTTGACTGAACCAGAGTTAGGATTCTTCCTATGCATTGGTCAGTGGGTCTGAAGATGGCATAATGTAGTGCTGAAACTGTTTGCTCAGATAAAAATAACTGGAAATTTAGCAGGTTGAAAGTGTTTTGATTCAACATTTTATATTGAACAGCAGAGATCCCACAACAATCTGCGTAAAGATAGACTTACAGAGTGTGTTGGCATTGATGGTAGCAGCAAACAGTTATTCTTATGCCTTGAAATATTGTAGTGCTGTTTGCAGGATGGCACATTTCCATCATAATAAGCCCGTGGTGGATGTACATAAACAGAAAATCACTGTCCATATGAAAAGAAATAGTTTATTGATCAACTTAAGGAAAGAAAGGGATAGGTTATTGGACACAACTTGAGACATCAAAGAATAGGTTAATGGACTGAAGGATGGGCAGTAACAGGGTGTCTACGACCCGGGAAATCCGGGAAAAACCCGGGAATTTTTTCATCCAGGAGAAAACTGGAAAAAACCCGGGAATTTTCCGGAATTCCGGGAATTTTTCATTGGTTTAGCTTTCAGTTAATTTTTTGTAATTTTGACTGCAGAATTAATTCTCTAGCAAAGAATATTATTGTATCCTGCTACTGGAGAATGATACTGCAGCAAGAAAATGTAAACGAGAGGGAAAAAAATAAAACTTTGGTGGCAAAGGAAATGTGCAATTTACAACAACAAAACACCGTGCACGCACCAAGCGTCTGCAAATAGCAAAAATACGTCAAAGGCCGTAGGGCGCAGACTGTAATTCTTCGTAACAATAAATGGCTTGCTATGAGCATGACGTCACAACTGTTCACGTAAGGTTCGTTTGACCAATTGCCAGCGGTCTGTTGCGCGTGCACATTTGACTCGCGTATAAGCAGTGCCTTCTCCCGCTACTTGAAGTTTGGCTGTTAGCTGTATCGGCAGTAGCAGCAAGCAGCCAGATGCAAACGAGAAAAATTTTTCTCCCGCTCCCTAGCTGCCAGATTCATGCTTGCACAGGGTTGTAGTGCAGAGGGGGTTCTCCATGTGACTCGTGTTTACGTTAAGTGATTTCGCTGCTTCTCTTCGTGTACAGCTCCCACATCAAATGAAAACAAAACAGATTTCTGTGGCCGGAAGTTATCAAGTGAATTAAAATTCATTCACATAATTACGGAGTGCAAAAATATATTATTAATTTCAGTTTTCTGATTTTATTTTATTTCCAAGTTTGTAGCAGTCAAGCATTAATCGTCTTGCAGAACAGTGAAGTTAATTTTGCAAGTTTGCTGAAGAAATTTGGCTTTAGTAATCTTTCCGCTGAGGCAGTAATTTTATTTGAAACGAAGTGTTTCATTCTACAGTATTGCCTAGTTCCAAGTGAAGCTGAATTTCAAGTGCGCATTATCATCTTCTGCCATATATGGCATTATGCCATAATAAAGAACCAAAAATGAGATTGCAGAGTACTGGTACTCCAAGAAAATTTACATCCCAAAAACCACACTGAAAAGCTTAATACACATGAATATGTGGGCTTCCTACACCAATACAGTTGCACACGCACAATAATGCCTGTTTTTCTGGCGCTCTCTGGCAACTAGTAAATCGAACCTATTTCTAACACTCTCCGGATAGTATTGCGAACGGTGGATAGTAAAGTGTTACTTTCAAAGTAAATTTCTTTTTACGCAAGATGAATTATGTTACGTGTGAGAAAGTGGGATGGATATCTAAATCACAGAGCATTCGAAACTGAACAGTTTGAGGACCAGCCACTTACAAGAATTTCGAGCCGAGACATTTATGTCAGAATTTTAAATTTACTGGCACATTTGTGTGATGTATCTTAAAGTATAACACGCGCCAAAAAAAAAAAATCAATATTACATGTGAAAACTTAGCTTCTGTTGTAGCGTGTGAATCTTAGAGACCAAAATTATATGTGAAAGCTTGGCTTTTCTTGTAGATATACGGTACTGTGTACATTAATGTAAACCGTTAACTTTTCCTCTCGCGTGTTCGCGCTATGTAACCAGTGATCTTGCTATTGGCTGACTATAACACGTGTCCTATGCTCTGAATAGCTGCTGTCATCGGCTGGCGAGATCTCGTGGCTTGAGATATGACTCACTTACAAAAGGACATCGCAACCTCGGTTTCAACGCTCCGGAAACTAACGCACTGTGTTTGGTGCAATTCGAATTTATACTTTTGTAATATGAAAAGATGCAGCGTATATGTTGCTGCAAATCAAAGGTCTTTCCAAAAGTTCTCTCCTTTTTTATTAAAAGTCTCTCCAACACTTCTGCCCCCCCCCCCCCCCCCCCCAGGAAGTTCTGCGCGATTGTATGTGACTTAGCACAGAAAAAGTGTATTTTCGCCCGGGAAAAAGCATATTTTTTTAAACGGGATATCCGGGAGAAATCCAGGAATTTTTTTTCCTTGTCCCTGTATACAGCCTGAGTAAAAATTTTTGGAGGCAACAAAGGCTTAAATATAGTAAGCCAGTTCAAACAGATGTAGCTGCAGTAATTGAGCAGAGACAAGACTGGTACAGGACAAGTAGGAAGGGGAGTTGCATCAAACAAGTCTTGCGACTGAAGACTTTGACAGACAACATAAGCTTGCTGGACGAAATAGGTAGGTCTCATTTTTCCTCCTCTGGGTGTTTCTATTCGCTTTATAATACAAAGGTTCTTAAAACACTGGTCACTTTGATGTGCTCTAGGTAGCATAAAACAGGTACTGAGTGGTCACATGCCAGTTCACCGCTGTTGTAAGGTTGTGTGCGTGTGCACCTGTCTGTTATATCGAATCAGCCCTGTAAGGTATGTCAACATGATGGACATGTGACACAATGACAGAAAGGAGCTGTGTTGTGTGGGTGTGCCCATGTCTACCCAACAGATTAAGTTGCCATCGTGATTATGTTGTCATTTTTCTTCACATCTTTCATCTTTTGGAAGAATTTGATCTGTTAGTCCAGCTGTTGCATGATTATTTCTATGTCATTTTCACCACTGAGAAATGCAGTGTAGTGTAAATTATTGGATACTTGCAGCCTGAGAGAATATTTCCACAAACTGAATTCCAGACTGATAGTTAAATCCTCATGCAACTGTTCATGCTTTTCTGCTTGGAAAAGATCCATCACTTCTCTATTTATTCCTCAAAACTGTCCTACAGTCAGTTATTCTTTCATATGAATACATGGTGTCTGTTCTTTCAGACATGTGCAAAAGAACACACACCAATAAATAACTGATTCATTTCAGTGGGCAATGAATCCACCATCTTCAGTGTGGATGCATGATTATGTTCTACCTCCTCCAAAAACCACAAAGTAACGAGCATTGAGGATATGGCCGGGAACTGCAGACAGGTGGCACTAGATAGGAATGTGGGTTGGCTGAGAAGCCTGTCACGATAGTCCGCGCAGTTACAATAAACACTATTTCCAGAGGGCGCAGTGATTAATGTAACTGCCTAGTAAGCAGATCTTGGGTCTGAATCTCGGTCTGACACACACACACACACACACACACACACACACACTCTCTCTCTCTCTCTCTCTCTCTCTCTCTCTCTCTCTCTCTCTCTCTCTCTCTTTCTGTTCGCTGGTGATTCCACATAAAGTCCCAATGCAGAGAACATCAATAGTTCCTTCCCTTCCCTTCTTTTCCTTTCCTTTCTCCCCCTCCATCTTCAATTTATATAATATGTATCACATCTGTGGAATGTGTGTGGCATCTATTCTTTTGGACTTATCCAAAAGAACAGACACCACACATTCATACAATTGATTTGCCATGATTGGCAATGAATCAACCACCTTCAGTGTGGATGCACAACTACGTTCGACCCCCTGCAGGAATCCCAAAATAGCAAGCATGGAAGACTTGGAAGGGGACTGTGGAGAGATGGCACTAGGTGGGAATGTAAATTGGCCAAGAGGCATGATGATATAGTCCAAGAAATTGTGATAAACGCTGTGTCTGGGTGATTCAGTGATTAACACAACAACCTAGTGAGCTGGAGATCCTGGGTTCGAATCCCAGCCTGGCACGTATTTTCACTCTTTACTGCTGAATCCGCATAAAGTCCCAATGCAGCTGACATTAATAGTTCCTTCCCTTCTCTTTCCTTTGTCCCCTCTCTACCTTTAACTTACACAATTATTCTTTCATTTGTTGGCCTATCTATGATGTCCCACATATCACTTTATACAAATGATCTGATTTCATCATATGTGGCATCAAACCACTCGCAATTATCATGACCACGTAATGCATCATTGTCATTTACCTCTGTTGCATTTGAAATAAAGTATCAAGAATAGTAACATCTGTGAACTTACTCCCAACCCAGAATGTTGAGCAGTTGTTACACTTAAAAAGTAAATGTCATCATCACATAAGAAGTTATCGATGGGATTGAATTTTTGGCCTGTAGTGATTGGAAGCCCACTTTATTGAAAGCCATAGATTTATTCATTGTCTGACAGTGGTTCTCGTTCAGTGTTTATCACCATTGAAATAGCTTTCCACAGAAACCATGTTGATTCCTTTTCTTTGGAGATGATGTGGTTCATCTTCATAGAAATCTGTATAAGTCTGTTTGGCCACACATCTATTGACACATGAATCCTATGATGTATTGGTACATGCACAAGACAGTCATTCAAACAATCAGGGTAGCGTACAAAAACCTCATCTTTGTCTTTAAGAGCAAACTTTCGTTTGTTTGGAAATTTATATGGGATGACAACATTTTGAACAAATGTATGAAAAAGAGGTAGGTCACATTTTCTCTTCAGCAATTCTCATAATAGAGTTTTGTCAAATAGTCCTTTAGCCACTTGAACCAAGGTATAACTCTTCTGTTTGACAACACCATTCTGCTGCAGTGTTTATGGAACTGTTAGGCTCCGCTGTATTCCTGCCATTTAAAGGATGGAGTCCATTCTTGTATTGCAGTAGTCGTTAACGTTGTCTGACTGGAATGATCAGTCTGATTTTCAACTATGTTTTTGAATTCAACAGATTTGTTGAAAACTTCTCCTTTATGTCAAAGGGAATATACTTGACACCATCAGCTGCAGTCATCTATGAAGGTCACAAAAAATCTCGCATCACTGTGAAATTTTTCTCTTGTTGGGCCACAGATATCTGAATGGATTAACTCAAGAAGTTTGTTTGGGCTCCTACTCATTTGGTTAAGGGAGTGCATGTCAGTTCTCCTTTAAGACATATAGTGCATCTGTTTAGGTCAACACTGAATTTCAAAACTTTCAAATATTCATTTTTGAGCATTTTGATCATATCTTGCGAGTTCAAGTGACCAAGCATGCCAGATTTGCATATCACTTTTCGTAACTTTTTGCTTAGCAATGATGCATGCCTTTGGACTACTTTATTGTAAAGCAGACAGGCTACCAACTGTTTGCAGTCACTTTGACATTACCATTAGTATCTCAAATAACTGCACCAGTGTTCTCAAATCTCACTATGTGATTGTTGTTCCCACCTTTTGCCACTGAAATGAGATTTATTCAGAGTTTTGGCACATACAAATGTTTTTCTGCATTGGCACCGTTGGCTGTAGCTACAATGTGTATGTCAACCAAAAAACAACAAAGTATAAGAAGTGGAAGGCCCATGTTACCCAGCAGAAAAGAGAATGACAGTAGTTTTCCTAGTGGCTTGGCAGGGAACTTCAAATAGAGGAAAAAATGGCACAAGAATCCATAGTCTTGCTTTATGAAATATGAATGTTGGATGCTAATATTTTTCTGGTGGTAAAGTGTGTACTTGGAAAAGTTTTTGTGATTCTACAATGTAACATATACGAGAAATTTAAAAAACTAAGGTTAATTTGTAGTATCTGGGTTTCACAGGTGTGAAAAATTTTGTAAGTTATATTGTGGTCACCTTTTGACTGTAAAATTATTTATTTGTTAAACTCAGTATTGCAATGTCAACAGTGCGACTGTTATGAAGTGGAAACAATTGTACTTGATCACTTGTCAAAACCTAAAAATAATATGACATAACATGACACAGAAGCTGGCTTCATCGTGTTCTGTTCCTGATGAAGTCAATCGTGTGTGTATTGCACTCTTTGAATTGCACCGTAAATATGTTGCTTGTATTCTGCTTATTGTTGACAAAGGCCTTAATGGCTGAAATCTGTAATTGTGAGAATCTTTTTTGTTGTGCCTATCCACTGCTCAGCATCTCCTCTACATGCTGAGTAGCAATTTTCCTTCTGGAATATTATTTTTATGTATTTGAAACATAAGCTTGTTTTATCACGTACAATTCTGTGGACTTATGTCTGTTTGTTACTGCTTACAAATTTGTGCATCAGTTTCTCTATTTAAATGAATTCTAACTATATGTCCATATCCTACGTTATTTTTGTTTACTTCCATTTTTTGTACTTCCTTGTATTTAATGTAGGCCTCGGAAAGTTTTGCTGAAGTGAGGGGACAATTAGGTACATTGATTTCTGCAAAAATGTCTTGTTTGTGTTACCCTCAAATAATGGGTTAGCACATTTGCCTAACTGCTGTTGCATTTTTAACATTTTCACAGAATAATGCTCTACTCACTAAAACTACAAAGCATACTCATCTACATCTACATCCACACCCTGTAAATCACTGAGATGTATGGCACTCGGTGGAAAGTAGCAACACCATTCAAAACAGAATTACATATTCGTCTCATGACAAGATGTCATAAACTTGAATAGGAAGTCTGCCAAAAGCTGCTAACATTTAGTTCTTCTTGTTTCTCCCAGACCTGTCACCCTTTCCCCTCTAAGGCATCAGCTGTCAGATTGTTCTTAGAGTTTTTGGTTGGCATCTGAATTTCCTCTTATTTGGTCACATGCTGAAGGTCACACTACAGTTCTATTTAAGAAACCTAAGCATGCTTTTATGTTCCGAACTTTTTTTCTTTGCACTTTTCATCTTGTTTGCTCTTACTGTTGTGATGCACTATCAGTCTTCTGTCATAATTGTAGATATTTGCTAGAAAAACTGTGATTTCAAGATGTAACTAATGTTGGTTCACCATGTGTCTCATCCTCAGATGGAATCATTTACTCCTTCCAATACTATGGATGTGAGCAGATATCAAGCGGGATACAAGTAACACATTTAGAATACAATTCAGAGTGTAAGCGAGCAGAAGTCAAGCAGAATATGAGTAACATATTTACAATGCAGTTCAGAGCGCAATACATACAAGAAGTTGTAATCAGAAACACAAATCAATGAAACCAGCTTGTGTTTTCTACAAAACAAGAAACAAACATGGAAGGCTTAAAATCACCCAATAAGAAAATGAGATGAAGTAGGATTGATAAAATTACAGTGCTCCAAGTGGCCTGGAGCAAATCAATCTTGTGGTACTGGAAGTCCCTATATGTGTTTCGTCTCTGTGACATCATCTTTAGCTGTTACTTGCGTAAAATAATTGTCTGTGAGCATTAAATTTCCCTGTGTTTCTGTTACATATATGAACACTTTTGGATCATTACATATGTATGACATTCAACCACTCGTTATTCACCAAAAAATGTTATTCACAAAACTTCAGAGTAGCCTCATTCATAGAGAAACAGCAATGAGCTTCAACAACATTGTTTTCAGGCTGTACACATAGTTTCTTTTCAATAGAGCACTTGTCTGCTTTGTGCCCTTCTTGTTACAAAAGCTGCATTTGTAAGCTAATTTTTCCCATTTTTGTTTTTGTTCTGACTTTCATTGCAGTTTGTCACTGTCACTCACAGCACTTTTTGTCTTGTTCGTGAAACATTTGCCTGGTTTAAAATTCTTCACGAAACTTGCACTTTCACTGTCTTAATGAATCCTTGTATTGTGTTCTTCCAGATTTTTACTTTTAGCATCTCGATATATGGTAGACTGACATGGAATTCTTTAGCACGTCTAAAAGTTTCATAACTCTCTGGAAGACATAGAGCAGTATTATTGACAATAGATAACTTTTCATGTCAACATCCGTTCCTTGTAACTTGTGCTCAGCATCGAAGTTATCAGGAAGATGATGTGGTACGTGATCACTAGGTTGCATTTTGTGAAGCCAGAGGCATTTTCAGCAATGTTGCTTTGTGTGCAGGTCCTTTGGCTGCATATATTGTTTAACGTTTAATCCGTACCTGAGATGATATAGTGCAGTTCTTTATTTACCTCAGCTCGGTATGATTGCTGGATATAATAAAGTTTGCTTTTGCTACCGCTAGCCATGCTTTGTATGCAGCTGCTGTAATAGAGAGTCCTTCACATTCACCATCCACTGCAAGTTGCAGTATGTCTCCAGATAGAAATCCCCAAGTGTCATCTTTGATGAGTGATACTTTAGTTTGTATTCTCCATGTGCTGTGATTATCACGTGGTAGCATTTCTAGTCAAACTCCTTGTGCAGCAGTCATATGTGCCATATTCTTTGTGGTAATGAACTTGTTCATTTCTCAATTTCTAGGGTTTCATCTAATCAAAAAACTCTGCTTGTGTCAGTTGCTTAACCTGGGTCTTGTAACCTGTTGGGATGTGGTTTGACAATACAAGTGTGACACACAATTACAGAACAATTTTATTTGTAGCTCACTGCATGGAGAGTAACACAGACCTACTAACAACTGGTTTGAAAACATGCACATAGCAACATCTATAGACACCAAAGATATTACACGATAGCAAAATTTGAATTCCAACACACTTTACACAATTGGAAGCTTGAGAAGATTTTATTCAAATGTTATATTAAACTGTAAATTGAAATACATTAATAGTTGACTTGTTCCATATTGAAATTTTTCGTGTGAAGAAGTGTATCAAAATATCAGTCAGATATATCTAGTTGCAAGGTCATGTGATAGATACCACATCTTGTCTTACGATTAATAATTGTTGACCCCTATGTTTGTTTCAGTTGGCAGATTGGTGGCTTCATGCTTCCTACTTGGACTACAGATGGCCTGTGGTTGTATATTCCAGTCCAGGTCTGGTGTTTCCTTTACAGACATTCCATTCAATTGAAGACCAACTCAAAATGGCTGCCAAGGTTATTGCAGGTGCCTTGGAATACAAAGTACTGCTTGATGAGTAAGAAAATCTTCCATTTCAGTAATTGATTTTGTAGAAGATAATAAATTCATTTCTCATTTTTCCTTCATTTTCTTTTGTTTAGGAACAAACTTCCTCCAGAGACAATGGGAAAAGATCCACTTGATATGTCCCAGTACCACAAAATACTGGGTACATGCAGAATCCCTGGAGTGACCAGAGATAGTCTCTGGTTTGCAGACCCAGCAAATCCTCCAAAGCATATCATTGTTACTCGTAATAATCATGTAAGACTTTTATAATCAACTATTTTATTTTGATAGCCCTGCCATTTGTCAAGAGCATAATTTTAGTAATTTTTGCATGAAATTGAATGGTGTAGGGTAGTAACTTCAGTGTAAATGAGATGTATCAAGAATTTTGTCTGTTTATGTTCTGGCAAGGTGGATAAAAATTGGAAATGTAGGTTAGTAATATTAACTCTTTAAATATCACTGGTAAGTATGTATATACACCACTGGTAAATAACTGGAATTACCAAGTATTGTTGTTTTTCCTCTAGATTTATTGGTATAAATATTTACCATCCCATACCTCATGATAGTCTTAAAGATAAGTTGTAAACTGTGCAGATGTATACATTGCTATTTCCAAAGAATACATACTGACATGTATTTTATTGTTATACCTGAAAAAACCATTTGTCACTTGAAGCAAAGAATGACACATAACATAAATAACTAGCAGTAAATTGAATGAAATTTAATTAAATAAAAATGTAAATGTATGTTTGTTCAAAATCGTATATCTGCTAATGTTCTTAACCAATTGCTTTGAAATTTTTACACAACAGAGCACACAACTACAAACATGGTTCTATATACATACTGGAGTGCCATATGGTATACAAATGTATAAATAATAATAAAAGGGGATGCATTGTTAGCAAAAACATCATGTTCGTTTGTTAAAAATCTTAAATGCAACCCCGTTAGGCATCTGTGTACTGCAGATGGACAACTTGATCCTAGTAACATTCCTACACACACACACACACACACACACACACACACACACACACACACACAGCCTTTTTGCATATCTACTGCATACCTTGGGTGATGTGCCAGTACAATGTTGTTTTTTACAACAGTTCGACATATACCAGTAACAGCTGCAGAAATGTATGGTGCATGCATATATCAAAGCGGATTGCAGTGAGAGAGCTGCTGCACGATTGTATTCGAAACATTTGGAAAACAGATGTACATGACATCATTCCATGTCAGCAGCTGTTGAGAGACACATCAGACAGGCTGGAAACTTGCGTATAGGTATATTCTGCATGTACAGTAAAACAATAATACTTTGTGCTTGATACTTGTGATTACTGTCCTCAGTCTACTATTTGTCCTCTGGTAGGTGCCAAAATGTGACGTGGGTCATTCATTTTGAGCTCAAACACTACAATTGGAGGACAACTTGTGGATAGTGTTCAAAGAGGACCCAGCTGCCAGCACTTGGCAGGTAGCACAGGTGCTGCACATGGGTGAGAGTGTCCTCAACCCATGGTCTGGTGGCTTAGCGTTGCTGCCTCTGAATCACAGGCTCCCGGGTTTGATTCCCGGCCAGGATTATCTCCGTCTGAGAACTGAGTGTTTGTTTTGTCTTCATCATTTTTTGTGACAGTTGTGAGACTGGACAGTGAAAAGATTGGGAATTTGCGCAGGTGCTGATAACCATGCATTTGAGCACCCCACAAATAAAATATTGTCATCATCTCGGGTGAAAGTGCCATATGGCATATTGCCCATGAACACAGATACCACTCATATCATCTGCAGGAAGTCGAAGGATTGTGGGAGGAAGACTACCGATGATGGGAACAGTTTGTGCAGTGGTGTTTACAACAACACATACTCCAACCACAGTTCCTGAGCTTCATGCTATTAAAGGATGAATGCATGTTTAGTAGAGATTTTGTAATAAACGTGCATATCATCTATGTTTGGTCAATCAGTAGATTGGTAGAGGTAGACCAGTTCCATGGCCAGCATTGGTCGCCAGATCTGACACCTCTGAAATATGAAAAGTATAGTATATGGCACACCTGCATTGTCAGTGGAGGACCTTTTTGCTCAAGTCCACGGAGCAATTGAAATACTTCAAAGACAGCTGCACATTTTGGCTCATTTGTATGAGGCTCAGTACCACCGATGTAGGCTCTGCATTGACATAGGAGGTATGTAGTTCGAAGCCTGTTTGTGATGTAGTCAGCGTGTTGTGCTACTTGTGTTAGGTATATTGATGTAATGTGGAACGCACACCTATCTCAGACTTCGCCCAAGCTATGTATTTCCAGATAAGTGTTCCTTCTTGAAAACTTAACATTGTGCCTTCCTCCACAACATACCAAGCATTGTTGGTGTCTTTTTGGGACACCCTGCATATCTACGGGAGTGCCTTGCAATATACAAATATTATATGTATATATTACATTTCTATTTATTAACTTAAGAAGCCGCTGCCTATGGAGGGATGCATTCTAGTCTGGATCAGGTTTATAACACTGTGGTGGTCCAATGTTATCTACTTGTTAGAGGAACGGCGCATTGAACAAGCTGAGAGTGAACAAGAAGGCTTATGTCAAGTTTTTGTGGGTTCTGCTGATTATTCAAAAATTAAGAACCCCAGAATCAAGCTTACTGCAACCACCACACTTCAATCAAGAAGTGAAGAATACAAATGTTCTCTCTCTGTGTCAGAGCTAGATTCTGATTTGTTTGAGGCTCGGGAAACTGTCCCCTTAAATCACCCAATCATCCACAATATGATAAAATGTGTAGGAAATGCAATTAAAGAAACCATCCTTGATCTTTCTAATAAAATGTGGCTAATGATTTCTATGTAGAGTGTTAATCTTTAACCTCATCTCAAGCCAGTAATATACTCTACGTTCCATAGTGCTTATGGTAGTGTTCTCAGAAGGCAGTTACACTGTCTTCTGACAAGGGGATGTACAGATTTGCCTTCTTCAATTTTCTTCACACTTGCAGGATCTGAAGGTCAGTTCCAAAACATAAATTTCCCAAAACAGTAGGATACACTTCTCAAAAGCACTAGAAAACTAGTCTTTGAAGATTTCCAGGCAGTGTCATGCATAAAAGATGTTGATCTTTTTATCAAAGCCATCTGTAGCTGAGAGGTACTGTATTTGCAAAGTAATTTTGATTCTCTATAGTAGCAACATTTTTTCTTTTATTTTGTTTAACTTCAATCTTTATTATGTAATTGAAATATTGAATCATATTTTTTAATGACAATAACATTTTTAAGTATCTAATTGATGGCAGTGATATTATTTGCAATTAATTTAAATTTGGTGCAGAAAATGAAACATCTCATAGAAAATAAAGATACTCTATTTATTTCTAGTGACTGAACAGCATTATCGATAGATATAATTTTTTTCATTGAACAATAAAGTATTTAAAATTTTTGTATCCAATTTAACAGTGGATACTCATATTTCATGTGATTACTAGTTAAACATGCTATTTTATTTTTTTTAAATATTATTCACTATTTGTTAACTAACATTTCAATTTGAAAATAAATATAGAATTCAAGTAAAAAAAAATGCTAATAGCAAGAATCAAACCAGTGGCTTTTGCTATTTCGAAAGGTTGGTCATGTTGCTGTAGGAAATTGATGTGTGGACACCACGCTTAAAATTCTGTAAAATCAATAAGGTCCACTTGTTAGGCTCCTTTAAATTTCTTTATGGTTATCCAGCCTTTGTACCCATGAGGGAAGAATATAGGACTCCGTTGTCCAACCTGTGGAGGAAGTGCCATTCACTTAGTTGAAATTAAACCTATGCATTGCTTTCCTCTCAGTAATTATGTCTTTATTTCTTTAGTATCACCTAAAAAACCTTCGGCTTCAGAGTATTGATGTTACTGTTCAGTTATTGATGATAATAATTAAATCTTTTAAATCTGTATGAGAACAGTTACACCATTAATAATAGGTTAAATCCATCATGGTTTATAATTAATGTCCAATATCTCAGATGGATGCCCAGTAAAACACTGGAATTTGTGGCACTATTGTTTTACAAGCCTTTGATGTTTGCTGTGGTTGTATATTGAACATCATATTTACATGTCTTTGTCAATATATGTACATATCATTGTCCCTACACATACATTTCTCACTGGCTTCTGCATTCACATATGAAGTTGTATCTCATGGAAGGTAAAGGTGTATGTTTTATTTTAAATAAGGCTTTTATATAGTTGGATGCAGGAAGATTTTTTTTTCCCCCTTCCATCTTGTGTGCAGTAGTTTAGCTATCACATTTTTGGCTGTTTTCCCTTCCTCTGTGTCCATAATTCCTTTTCCAAAGGTGGAATAGAATATTAGAATTTCTTGCTTTAAAAATCAGACAATTGAAAGTAAAAAAGTCAGATTAATTGTTTGTAAAGTGACCCTAGTCACCAAAATCACATGTTATGATTGGGCTGATAGCAAACAGAATAGTTAAAAGGAAATGGATATAATAGAGGGAAACATTCCTCGTGGGAAAAATATATCTAAAAACAAAGATGATGTGACTTACCAAACAAAAAGCGCTGGCAGGTCGATACACACAAACAAACACAAACATACACACAAAATTCATGCTTTCACAACCGACGGCTGCTTCATCAGGAAAGAGGGAAGGAGAGGGAAAGACGAAAGGATGTGGGTTTTAAGGGAGAGGGTAAGGAGTCATTCCAATCCCGGGAGCAGAAAGACTTACCTTAGGGGGGAAAAATGATGGGTATACATTCGCACACACACCCATATCCAACCGCACATACACAGACACAGACATTTGCAAAGGCCTTTACAAATGTCTGCTTGTGTCTGTGTATGTGCGGTTGGATATGGGTGTGTGTGCGCGCGAATGTATACCCGTCCTTTTTTCCCCCTAAGGCAAGTCTTTCCGCTCCCGGGATTGGAATGACTCCTTACCCTCTCCCTTAAAACCCACATCCTTTCGTCTTTCCCTCTCCTTCCCTCTTTCCTGATGAAGCAACCGTCGGTTGCGAAAGCATGAATTTTGTGTGTATGTTTGTGTGCCTATCGACCTGCCAGCGCTTTCGTTTGGTAAGTCACATCATCTTTGTTTTTAGATATAGTTAAAAGGAAATGTTGACAACTCAATCATGTCCCTTCATTTACATTCTAACCTGTCATAAGTGTACTACAGATTAAGGAAGTTTTTTACTAGAGACATTTTTGTTTTACTGTTAAAACATCAGCAGGAGTGATTTTGAAAATTTTTTATGCACATTTTTGTTCTTATATAAGTAATAGCAGTTTTGTGTGTAAATGTAATGTTTTGTGCTAGTTATGTTAATAATTGCTCCTTTTTACGTGTTGTGAAGACAGCTGGTTTTTCATCGGGTTATTGGCATACATTGCAGTCGGCAAAACTTCGATTTCATGTCCAATATTCACTTTTCCAACTTCTATAAGTATACTTTTTCTTAAACTACAATTGGTTCTTTTGGCCATCATTTTAATTCTGTCATACTTCAAACAATTGTAATGTATGTGCACTTAGTTTTTACTAAGTATTCTGTTGTTGTGCATTTATTTTGTTTTATATGTGTGTTGTGGTAATGGCACTGTTTTTAATTCTGTAGGAATCAAAATGAAAAAACATGTTACATATGCAAAATGTATATGTAGTTACAACAGATGATGCCTTAGTAATAAAGCGAAATGAGTCTGTGAAACTGACCTCATTTATAGTATGCTTAAGATGGGGAAAACAATTGTTATGTAACAGGTGCTTTAGTGATGGCCATTAAAACAAACTTTGTATTATGTTAAGTAGTTTGTGCACCTTCCAATACCCTGGATTTGACTAGTGAAATAATCTTTTAATCCTTGTCAACTTTCTACACTTTTTATCACTTTACATTCTTCTGTCAACACGAGGAAACAGTTATCCCAAATATCCAGGATGCCCTATCATCTCCATCTTGCATTCTTAATTAAATAGTTTGTGCATCTGCCTATATAGACTTTCTTCATGCCACTTGTTGGAGCTACAAGGCCCAGTCTGAAAGACATTTTGTCACCTCCATTTGGGCACCCCAATCACTTAATCTTTGTCTTCAGTATTCTGGTTTTAAGTTTTTCATCTGGAGAAACAGTTCCATGCAAAATTCAGATTGATTACATCGTTAACTTTGGTTAATATGGCAATTTTATCTATCTTTAATGAAGCACTGTTGTAACAATAGTATAATTTCTGTGTTCAAATTCAAGGTAAATGTTAAAGTGCAATGCCAACTGCTACTGCTTCATCTCATCTAATATACAAAGGAATATCATTATTGCACAGAAGTATTGGAAGACCAAGTAACAGAAGAGAAGATCAGTTTTATGTCAACTGGCAAAGAGAACATAATGTGAATTGTTATGATGTTGTGTATAAAGGTAAATACTCGCTCTCAGTAGAACACATAATTGTTGTCAGATCTCTGGTAGGCACTTATAAACGAAACAAATGAAATAATTGTTTATGTTCTAATATGCTTGGATCATTTTATGGTTTGTCGTGTGTCAGAATGTGGAGTAGTCTTAAATGTTGTGTGTTGTGTGTGTCAAGACTTTTGTATGTGAACTGTTTAGATTGATTTATGTTAAGTGGCAAAATATTGGCAATTTTACTATGTTATACATCTGCATATTTTTCTATAACTCTCTCTCTCTCTCTCTCTCTCTCTCTCTCTCTCTCTCTCTCTCTGGTGTGTGTCATAATCAGAGAGAAAATGTTTCCACTTCTCACCATTATCCCAAGTGAGCCGTGTAACAACTGATAGATACTCTTAAGTTTTCTTTCCCTGCTTTCCTTCCTTTGCTTTCCTCCCCCACCCCGTTTTGCTTGCTCATTGTTGATATCTTGTGGTACAAGGACTCTCGCAGAGACAATTGCATTTTTCATATTCTGTTCCATTTTTGTACCTTATATGTGTATTTTTATAAAGAATTCTTACTATCATTTTGTTCTTCCACCTTCTTCATCTCATCTACTATCATCATTTCACACACGCAGGGGTTGAGCTAAATGAGATAATCATTCTAGTGTAAAGATTTTATTTTTATAGTTTGTTTCCTGGCTTTCCTGTAATTTTCTGCTAACATTGGTTCTCTGTGCACTATAACATCTTCCTAAGGGTTAAGAGTTTTCAATATATCTGCTGTCATTGTGCTGTTTTTTTGACCTGTCATCTTGAAAAATCTTAGACTTACAGAGGGACAACTTATTATCCATTACAAATTGTGAAACTTGGCTAGGGCTCTCTGTAGTACGGTGTACGCCATTGTGACAGTGCATAGGATTTGTGCAAAAAGTCTGGTAACTCATTAATGGGTCTGCCTCCATAGCACAGCGGTAGCGTTACCATCCACTATACGAGGGGCCCCGGGTCCGATTCCCGACAGGGGACTGGGTGTTTTGTGTCCTTTATCATCATTTGGGACTGATGGCCAGTGTAGTGTGGTCCCTTCAACTCCAACAAACCTCATTTATGGGAGAAAGATTGTTCTTACTGATCCTGACAAGAGGACATTAAAGAAGCTTCTTACATACCGTGAGAATAACAGCATTGCCATTGAAGTAGTGTGATAGGAACTGTATACTAAAACACTTTTAGTAAAGCTGTTGATTCCACATCTCCTCTTTATTAGTGAATACAGTGTATAAGCAGCTCAGAAATGGAAGGATTGACTGATGGGAACATGAAATATTGTTTTTTTTTTTTTAAATTTACTTTAAAACTGTTATAATAGAGGATGGCTTTACGTATGAGGAGTACCAGAGAAAGTTAGTCTGCTTTGTCATCTTCTGACTTGGTTTGTGTGTCTCATTGTAACATTGAAAGAAAAGATCATTGCTGATACCTAAAAAAAAAAACCATTTCAGGTTACTATTTCGATCAGTGATAGGGAAATTGTCCCTGAAGAATGTTGCTAAAGCCATTCACGTGGCTGCAAATATCAAAGATTAATTTGATGAAAACTAGTGAGGTGGTGCAGTAGTTAGTGCACTGGACTTGGATTTGGTAGGGTGATGGTTCACCTTTCAGCCAGCAGGATTTAGATTTTCTGCAATTTCCCTATATCACTTCAGACAAATGGCAGAATGGTTCCTTTGAAAGGACACACCCAATTTCCTTCCCTAATCCAAGCTTATGCTCTATCTCTAATACATTGTTGTCATTGGGACATTAAACTCTTATCTCCCTCCCTCCCTTCCTTGTTTTGATAATGTTGAAAACGAAATAATGAGTCTTGTGTGGTGGTGCCACAGTATATAAATCAGATAACTTCACCTTGGGTGATTAATGCTCCTGTAGTTTTTCACCAAATCTGATAAAGTTTAAATACTAGGACCACATTATTGAGCACACTCACCAGAATACCACTTATCTAGTGGATGTACCTACTCTTAAGAGTCTAATTGCAGTTCATGAACAGTACTACATTCCAACCAACCAACCTCACAGTGCCAAAGAAAAGAGGATATAAAATAAAAATCACATTTTGCAACTGAGGGCAGTTTGTTTTCTTCTTTATGAAAATAATGCACTAACACTGACAACAGTGAACAGAACTAAGTTATATAAAATGTAGATTGGTAATAGCAAGAATTTTCGTGAAAATGAGATAAGTATGTTAACATCAGATAGAAATTTAAGTACAAGGAAGCATTTGCTGATAGTCTCTGTTTGTAACACATTCTTGTTTGGAAATTAAACCTGGTGATAAATTACACAGGCAATAAATTGTACAGGCAAGAGAAAAGAGAAAAATTGAAATGTGCTGTGTTTTTCGACTTAAAGTTGACTTGTTTCAGTTTTGATACAAGCCTCTGTGCGAATGAAAATATAAAACTGCATATGGTTTCGTAATCATTGTTTAATGTACTATGACAAGTGCTATATTGTTTTACAAATGGACTTCTGTTTGTACATGGTAAGGGAAACCATACAAAGCATTAACGTACTTGGTGAATGACATAAAAATGACATACTTAAAAATGAGCACCAGACATTAAATGGTTATCCAACTAGTGTAGTAGTCACTGTCTGGCTAATATTAACAAAATGACAATTAAATTGGCATGAATGAGTCAAAAGTGCTGTGCTGCATTTTATATAGGGACTTCAGACTCATGTCATCCCACGCTAAGACCATTGTGGAATTAGAGTGGTTGAATCTTAGAAGAAAGTACGTTCTGGGTTTCCTTCATCACAGTTTTTCTGCGGTACGGATAACAGACGCATCACAGTGTGTAAGTGAAATAGTGCAGTTACTGGAAATATACTCCACAGAAAAGGTACACAGAACAGTAAAATTCCTGAGGGCAAAGTGTCTAAATTGCACACCAATTCACTGTTAAATTCTGACTGTATATGGACCGCAGTGTCGTGTCCAGCCTTTGTGAAATGGTGCCAGCAATTTGACAAAGTCCGCATCGATGTGGGTGGGTGGGGGCATAGGAAAGAAAGATCATCGAAATCAACCACAGACAACAATGTTCAGCCAATTAAGGAACTGATTTGCAGCAGTCACAGAGTGGCAATTGCAGATGATGCTCAGCAGATATGCATCTCAACAAGCAGGGCCCATTCATCATCAGAAATTGTCTGCAGTATCAGAAATTGTGCTGTTGCTGAGCTCTGTAATCACTGTCATCTGTGTACAAAGGCACAATGCTAATGGCATCTCTGCATTTCTTTGAGCATTAGTCCAAGGAAGGCCATGACTTCCTAAGCCACAGCAGCACAGGTGATGAGGCACATGTCAATCAGTTCATACCTGCAACAAAAAGAACATCTGTGGAATCGAGAGACACCTCCATGGAAGAAATAGAAAGTTACACCTTCAGCAGTGAAGGACATGGCCACTGGTTTCTTTGACTGTGAAGCAGTTATGGCAAAAGACACAGCCATTTTAAGTTGATTTGTTCTGTACAACACTGAAATTGCTGCGCCATGCTGTGAGGAATAAGAGGTGTGGAAAAATTAAACAAAGGCTGTGTTCTCCTGCACGGCAATGTGACACGCCAATTCAGCACACAACAAATACAAGCTTTGCTTCAGCATTTTCAGTGGGAGGTTTGGAAGCATCCATGATACAGTCCAGATCTTGTACCATGAGATTTCCATCTTTGTGGCAAACAAAAGAAGAACGGGGGAGAGGGAACAAAGAGACTTTCCAACGAGGATGACCACACAGCGGTTCTTGAATGACTCCGAGACCAAGGAGTGGATTTGCACCATCGAGGAATTGAACTGTTGGTAAAGACTTTGTGACTATGTTGGAAAAATAGTGTTGTGTATCTGTGTCACTGTTTAGTGTACTGCAGCATTCAGTAAAAGTACTTGGCCTGCCATAATAGTGTGTAATTATTTTTTGAAGCCCCCTTGTATATGTTGTTATTGTTGTTGTTGTTGTTGTTGTTGTTGTTGTTGTGGTCTTCAATCCTGAGACTGGTTTGACGCAGCTCTCCATGCTACGCTATCCTGTGCAAGCTTCTTCATCTCCCAATACATACTGCAGCCTACATCCTTCTGAATCTGTTTAGTGTATTCATCTCTTGGTCTCCCTCTACGATTTTTACCCTCCACGCTGCCCTCCAATACTAAATTGGTGATCCCTTGATGCCTCAGAACATGTCCTACCAACCGATCCCTTCTTCTTGTCAAGTTGTGCCACAAACTCCTCTTCTCCCCAATCCTTTTCAATACTTCCTCATTAGTTACGTGATCTACCCATCTAATCTTCAACATTCTTCTGTAGCACCACATTTCAAAGGTTTCTATTCTCTTCTTGTCCAAACTATTTATCGTCCCATGTTTCACTTCCATACATGGCTACACTCCATACAAATACTTTCAGAAACGACTTCCTGACATTTAAATCTATACTCGATGTTAACAAATTTCTCTTCTTCAGAAACGCTTGCCTTGCTATTGCCAGTCTAAATTTCATATCCTCTCTACTTCGACCATCATCAGTTATTTTGCTCCCCAAATAGCAAAAGTCCTTTGCTTCTTTAAGTCTCTCATTTCCAATCTGATTCCCTCAGCATCGCCCGACTTAATTCGACTACATTCCATTATCCTCGTTTTGCTTTTGTTGATGTTCATCTTATATCCTCCCTTCAAGACACTGTCCATTCCGTTCAACTGCTCTTCCAAGTCCTTTGCTGTCTCTGACAGAATTACAATGTCATCGGCGAACCTCAAAGTTTTTATTTCTTCTCCATGGTTTTAATGCCTACTCCGATTTTTTCTTTTGTTTCCTTTACTGCTTGCTCAATATACAGATTGAATAACATCGGGGAGAGGCTACAACCCTGTGTCTCACTCCCTTCCTAATCACTGCTTCCCTTTTATGTCTCTCGACACTTATAACTGCCATCTGGTTTCTGTACAAATTGTAAATAGCCTTTCGCTCCCTTTATTTTACCCCTGCCACCTTCAGAATTTGAAAGAGAGTATTCCAGTCAACATTGTCAAAAGCTTTCTCCAAGTCTACAAGTGCTAGAAACGTAGGTTTGCCTTTTCTTAATCTAGCTTCTATGATAAGCCGTAGGGTCAGTATTGCCTCACGTGTTCCCATATTTCTAAAGAATCCAAACTGTTCTTCCCCGAGGTCGGCTTCTACCAGTTTTTCCATTCGTCTGTACAGAATTCTCGTTAGTATTTTGCAGCTGTGACTTATTAAACTGATAGTTCGGTAATTTTCACATCTGTCAACGCCTGCTTTCTTTGGGATTGGAGTTATTATAGTTTTCTTGAAGTCTGAGGGTATTTCGCCTGTCTCATAATCGTGCTCACCGGATGGTAGAGTTTTGTCAGGACTGGCTCTCCCAAGGCTGTCAGTAGTTCTGATGGAATGTTGTCTACTCCCGGGGCCTTGTTTCGACTTAGGTCTTTCAGTGCTCTATCAAATTCTTCACACAGTATCAGATCTCCCATTTCATCTTCATCTACATCCTCTTCCATTTCCATAATATTGTCCTCGAGAACATCGCCCTTGTATAGTCCCTCTATATACTCCTTCCACCTTTCTGCTTTCCCTTCTTTGCTGGATTTCTATCTGAGCCCTTGATATTCATACAAGTGGTTCTCGTTTCTCCAAAGGTCTCTTTTAATTTTCCTGTAGGCAGTATCTATCTTATCCCTGGTGAGACAAGCCTCTACATCCTTACATTTGTCCTCTAGCCATGCCTGCTTAGCCCTTTTGCACTTCCTGTCGATCTCATTTTTGAGACGTTTGTATTCCTTTTTGCCTGCTTCATTTACTGCATTTTTATATTTTCTCCTTTCATCAATTAAATTCAATATTTCTTCTGTTACCCAAGGATTTCTACTAGCCCTCTTCTTTTTACCTACTTGATCCTCTGCTGCCTTCACTACTTCATCCCTCAAAGCTATCCATTCTTCTTCTACTGTATTTCTTTCCCCCATTCTTGTCAATTGTTCCTTTATGCTCTTCCTGAAACTCTCTACAACCTCTGGTTCTTTCAGTTTATCCAGGTCCCATCTCCTCAAATTCCCACCTTGTATATATGAGGCTAAATTATCTCAAAGGCAATATTTTGCTCTTTATCTGGACTAATGGAGCAGTAACATTTGGGTAACAATTGAATGTGTCTTTTTTCCATATGCATCTGGTTTAATTCATTGTTAGTAATTATTACAAGAATTATTCAGAAAGAGAGATACATAGCACAGAAAATATCTCTAAACCTTCTTTTTAAGTAGATGCATGTTTAGAGCCTACCTGTATGGTCTTTTCTACTTAATCATCGTTGATATCGATAAATTTTTCAAACAAGAGCACGAACTCTAAACTTTTCTTCAAATTTTAAAAGAAGTAAAAGTAATGTTCCTCTTCTTGTCATCCAAATGACAGTAACAGAGCTTGCATATCATGAAGTGTATTAACATGCTTTGTTTTGTTGTGATAAGCAAATTGCCCGCAAAAGCATTCCTTGTTTTTGTATCACCTTACTGTAGATGGTAGGATGAATATTTTGCCCTTGGACAGTTCCATTGTCCGTCATGTCTGATGTATGTTTCACTGTCCAAAATGTTGCACTCCACAAAATTTTCCATTTTTCTTCATAGGACATGAAAAATCAGTTAATTTTGTTTCAGTAAATAAAAAAAAAAAAAAAAAAAAAAAAATCAACTCACCAATTGGCACCAGGAGAACACACATATGAAGATAATGAAATCTGCAAGCTTTCAAAGCCAGTGCCTGCTCCTTTTAGCAGAAGGATTGAAGGGGAAGGAAGAGGTGTGAAGGAAAAGAACTAGCGAGGTTTAGGAAATGCACTTAGCTTTCACTATTATAACTCGTGCATGATGTTTTGTCATCTCAGTCTTGTGTATTGCACCATCTTCCACCTCTAAGTTCTCAGATTTTCAAATCTCATCCTGTGCAGCCCCCAACAATCAGTCTCTCCTTATCATCCTGTCTGGTAAGTCTCCACTGACCCGGGGTCAGGTCAGAAAATAAAAAATATAGAAAAGTAAAAGGGAATGAAGAAAGGTATAGTTACTGAGAGGAAATGCTGAGACCAAAGAAATTAATGTAACTTAAGGACAGGTGGGTGGGGAGAACCAAGGACATGTTGTAACACCAGTTCCCACCAGGGCAGTTCTGGGAAACTGGAATCTGGGGGAAGAATCCAAATGGTACATGTGGTGGAACAGGCACTGAGGTCACGACTGTTATGTTAGAGTATGCTCTGCAACAGAATATTATGTTTTGCCAGTATACGCCCTCTGCCTATGCCCATGCCAATGTGAAAGGTCGAACAGTTCACATAACAGGTGGTACACAATATGTTGTATCACAGGTGGCTCTCTCTTTGATGGTGTATGTTTTACCAGTTACAGAGCTGGTATAGGTGCTGGTAGGAGGGTGCATAGGGCAAGTTTTGTAGCGGAGATGGTCACAGGGGTAGGAGCCGTAGCATAGGGAAATGGGTGCGCTAGGAGCATAGGGTCTGACAAGGGTGTTATGAAGATTGAAAGGGCAACGAAAAGCTATTCTCAGTGTGATGGGCAAAATGTCGGGCGGAATTGGAGCTCGTTTCGAGGCGTGATTGTAGGAAGTCGTAATCTTGTCAAAATAGGTCACCCTAACTTGACTGGACAAATACATACAGTCTTCCCATATTTTTATCTGTAGTATATACAAATAGGCATCAGCAGCACCAGGATTGGATGTAATGGCTGGGGAAATCTGCTTTTAAATCGTGAAGGTTGAGGTGAGAATAGTGGTATATTGGTGTAAAGAGTCTGCATCAGGACAAATATGTTTGATTTGAATGCCAATGCTGTATGAGGAGGAACGTGTAACATGGAAAGAGTGGCAACTGTCAAAATGTAAGTAATGTTTGTCAGTAGGTTTAATGTGAACAGAAATGTGTAGCTGACCCTCAGTTAGGACGAGGTCAACATCAAAGAAAGTGGCATGGGATTCAGAATAGAACCATGTGAAATTTAATTGGGAGAATGTATTTAGAGGTCTCAAGAATTTTAACAAGTCAGCCTTACCAAGAGTCCTTATGGCAAAGATGTCATCAGTGCATCTAAACCAAACTAGGGGCTGAAGGCTTATGGATTCCAGGAAAATCCCCTCCAAGTGACACATGAGAAGGTTGGCATCCAATTACATTGTATTATCAAAAATTGATTATTTGATATATTAGACCTTAGAGAAAGCTGGAGGTCTCCTAGCTGTGAATTTGTACCTTACTTTTCAGTTAATACTTGTAATTTTTTTTACCTGCTAGTGCTCTCAGTGGGCATTCTATACACTACTGTGCAATCTGTAATTGTTGCAGTGGCTGACCATTCTTTTGTTCAGTCTGTTTTACATTTGATTCTTGCTATGGCTACATAATGTAACATGCTGCTTGAGGACCAAGTCTTGTTCCCACATTTCACTCCTATGTAATTTACTTCCCCTAGGTATTCTATGCTTTTTGTTCACTCAAGTAGTGAGTAGTTGACCTTGCAACTTGACTGGACAAATACATACAGTCTTCCCATTTTTTTATCTGTAGTATATACAAACCGGGGTTAATTATTATTCCAATTCTCATTTGAGCATCCTGTAAAATTTGTTGCTGCTCTGTATGAAATCTAACTCTGGATTATATTAAAAGTTGTTTTGGTGCTCACTCATCATTAGAACAAGAAAACTTGACAGTAGTCGCAGTTTTCAATACAGAATGCCAGTCCAGTTCATAATTCATCTCCAGTGTTATATCATGGTCCTTATACTTTGCAAATTGCAGCTCAAAACTCAGCACACATTAAATTTTCTTTAAAAAAGAATAACATTGTATTGTTACATAGACATTAGTGTAATGCGCCTTTTATAAAACGGCTTTCTTTTATCTATGGAGGTTGCTTTATACTAACATTGTTTATTTGCTTTCGTGAAAATGCTACTGCATAATAGCATAAATCTATGCATGTTTGTATTTTAAGTCACTACAATTTACAATAAAGATTATGTTTGTATATCTCTTTTCTATAGTAGTAATAATAATAATAATAATAATAATAATAATAATAATAATAAATTACATTATATTATTTGCTTCCTTTTCAGTTCTTTTATGTGGAAGTCTTTGGTGCTAACTATGAACCATTGAGTGAAGATCAGATTTTGCAGCAGCTTCAAAAGGTGGTCGAAGGTTCTCAGTATCCATCGACTCCTTTGGGAATCCTCACCACAGAGAACAGAAACACATGGGGGAAAGCATACAAGAAACTAGCTAAAGGTAGTGACAGAGTTCTGAAGGTCATGACATTAGCTTATTCTTCTCTTCCTCCTCCTTCCTGCTGCTATCTTAAGAGTATTTCTTGCTTTCTGTAATAAGGGTGCATAATAATCCATCGCAAAAAAGGCCAATTGTGATTCATACCGTCAGCTTCATTTGCATTTAATACTGATGTTTGACATTGGAATTCTGCTGTCCTTGGAGGAGTGGAGGCTGCTGGTGTAGCCTGTTCCGAAGCGTAATTGAGGCTAGATGAAATGTCTGTGTATATAAAGTACACTTATAACTCTTAATAATCAATTTATTAGTTACCAACAGCCCTCCCAAATGAAGAGCATACTCCATGTCAAGTCCTGTAATAAAAAATTTCTTAAACCAGTAATAATTGTGTTCTGTTATAAAGGTTGATGCGAAGTTCGCACACTCGGGCTTCGCAGTGTGACTCCTCACATGCCGGCGATAAAATAAATTTCTCTCACATAATTTCATCCGGCAAGAACATCCAGCAGAAAAAGACATTAAAGAGTGCCAATCTGGCAACAGTGTAACAACATTTATGGGAACTACCTCTGTCAGCAAATATTAGTCGTGTCATACAGTTGGTGCAGTGGATAGAGTTTTGGGTTAGTATGCAGCAGGTCGAGGGTTCGATCCTCGGTTGGGGCGCTTTTTTTTTTTATTTGCTAATTTCATTCTGACAGTTCATACTGTAATATACACCATTTCTTAGATCACATGTATCCTGAATTTACAACATTTTGTAATGCTGAACATAACAAATACATGGTTAGACAGATAAGAAATAGATAGTTGAAACAAATGATCTGTCATAAGACAGAATATCTACAAAAACAATATCAATTTCGAGATGCTAAATATGATAGCACAATACAATAACACAACATCTACTTGTCATTTACACTACAAAGGGCGTTCAAAAAGTTTTGCATAGTTGTCTCTATATTTTTTTACGGGAGGAGAATGAAATTTTTTGTGAACATACTTGTAACATTTCGCTACACATTGAGCCTACTCAATGTAGCCTCCATCAGCTGTGGCGCATCTGGCCCAATGTTCTTTCTATGATGTAAATGCACTTTGGTAAGATTCTGGGGATTAACTTTTACACCATCGCTTGACACAGGAAATACATCTTCTCACTATCAAATGATTTACTGTGCAGGTGGGCCTTCAGATGACCAAAGAGGTAAAAATCAGATGGAGCCAAGTCCGGACTGTAGGGAGGATGAGGAACAATTTTTCAACCCATTTTCCTGGTTTTCTCCTGCGTCATAAGGGTTGTATGGGGTTTGGCATTGTCATGTTGTAGTCTGATGAGCTGACCCTGAAGCAGTAGTCTGTGGGTCTTGATGGCACGTCGCATCTTGTCCAATGACAAGCAGTAATGGTCCCGGTTAATTGTGGAGCCAGGTTCCAAAAAGTCAATGAAAATGACACCATACTGATCCCAAAAGGAGGAGGCCATCACCTTTCAGCCTGCTGTTTGTGAAAGTCTTGGTTTCTTCTTCCAAGGGGAACCCGGATGACGCCACTCCATGGATTTGGTTTTGCTCTTAGGTTCAGACAAAAACAACCATGTGTCATCCTGGGTAATGACGCCGTCAAAACACTGTTTCCACTCTTCAGTAAAGGTCTTCATGGGACCCTTGCACACATTCTCCCTCATCGTTTTCATTTTTCTTGTCAATAATCTAGGCACCCAACGTGCACAGATTTTCCTGTACCCTAGTGACTGTACCAGTGATATCACACTACCCATTGACAAACAAGTCATTTCAGCGAGTTGTCTTGTCATCACACATCTGTCATTTTGGATGATTTGATCAATGGTCTCCTTATTCACATCACTCACTGCTGTTGATGATCTGCCACATTGTGGATTGTCCAGTAGAGAGAAATCACCTTATTTAAACCTCTGCAACCACCACTGGATACTGCTGCGATCCACTGTGACCTCCCCATAAACAGGGAGCAACTTTCTGTGAATTGTTGTGGCAGAGTCATTGTCGATCTTGAAGAGGAACACCGACCATTGTAGCAACCTGACATCTACTTCATATACCATTATGGCTCACCTGTAAATAAAAGAAAATACTTTCATATACCAACTTATAGCTAAATGTTCCAAGTATGTTAACAAAAAATTTCATTTTCCTTCTGCAAAACATAAAAAAATTAGAGACAACTGTGCAAAACTTTTTGAACACCCTTTGTACATGTAATATAAGTGCTCGGATGTCACACATTAGCAACTAGTGACAATAATAATGTTCATATTAATGACCACATGACCTTCACAACAGAATACGTTGTCCTCAGAACAGATGCTTAAAGCGACTTCCATGTACATCCAAACATTGCACAACCTGCCGAATTATACAGCTCTGGACCCTTCCAGCAAAGCTGCATCCACAGTAACGAGCAGCATGAACATGTGGTACCAGTTCCGCCACATTCATCGGCAGAGTAGAATGCGCGTGCTCCTTCAGGTGTCTGCATAGGAAGAAATCCAAGGGATTTAGGTCAGGTGAATGCGGTGGTCATACATTCGGACCTCCATGTCTGAGCCGTTTCCCAGGAAATGTTCTGTCCAAATACTGTTACATATAGTTAGTGTGTGGAGGTGCGCCGTCATGTTGGACCCATATCCTCTGCGAACATGTAGTGGAACATCTTCCAACATATGAAGCAGATAGTTTGAGAGGAATGCATGATACCTTCATGCATGCAACTGGTCAGGCAACATGTAGGGGCCCAAACACCTGTCGCCCAATATTCCCTCCTAGACGTTGACACCAAAGCGAACTTGATATCCACAGTCACGGGTTACATGCGGGTTAACCTCACACCAATGGTGGGCATTGTGCATATTGAAGATACCCTCAAAAGATAATGCTCCTTCATCCGACTGTATTACGGTGTTCACGGAGTCATCATTGGCTTCCCGTTGTTGTTGCAACCATTCACAGAATTGCATCCACTGATGGCGATCTGCAGGATGCAGGTGTTGCGTGAAATCATGATAGGGGTGCAGCCCTTGCCCGTGCAGCACGTTAACAACTGTGTGTTGCGAGACATGCTGTGCCTTGCTTCGGTACGTGTACTTTGCTGAGGTTCTTGGTGTATGACCTCCAGAATAGCTTCCTCAGTAGCTGGAGCATGGCGAGTCGGTGGATGACCTCTGTCACACGATGGTGGAAGGAGGGAACCTGACTCCAGACAATGAAACACATTTTTATCTGGAAGGCATCAACGAGGATATGCAGCAGTACACTCACGAGTGGCAACACTCAAGAGTGGCAACACCAGTCTGGTTATCAGTGCACCAAGGACCAGAAGCATATCCACATATTCATCGTTTGTGTATGCCATATGTCTGCCACACTGGTGTAGAGGTTTACAATGAGAAAATTCCATACGTGTATGCATGTACATTGTAGTCTGTCATGAGCATGTTATTCTGCTTGCACTAGTCCCTGTCTGGTGGACAGCGCATACAGTATAAACATATCATACACCCTGCCCGCTGTTCCACGTAACACGCGTTACCCTTCTGACAGATATAGTTCTGCATGCTTCATCCTGACACCGCTAACTGTGAAATGTTCGGTTTTGAGTTACACTGCTTCCTTAACGGTAATAGACATGTTTCCACAATCCCAGCGATAGGAGGAGGATGACGACGACGACGACGACGAGGATGATGCACTGAGATATGTACTAAACAGCATGCAGTTACCAGACTCGGTGTTTATTTAGAGGGACCATGGTGCTAACACCTACAAATTGTAACAGAATTTGGACATTATTCGCAAAGCACGTTGCTAGTCTTACTGCTAATGTAAGGCCCTAACGAAATGTAATGGACCTGAATGAGGCAAGAATAATACTTGGTACTGATCTATCAGACCATTGGAGGAGGGTACAAAGAAAACAGGTTTCGCATTTAGTAGATGAAGTGGTGCAAATAAATTCACGTCCATGATGTGGAAAGGGCTTCTTTCAAAGCTGACCGATCTTCCATTTCTAAGATTGTAGTATGTAAGGGCACATGTTTTCTAGGGGACCCTCTGCAATCACTGTTGATGATTAAGATGTCAGATACTGTACTACCTGGACTACATTTACCAAATAAAAAACATATGCCTCAACCCAGGATCGAACCATCGACCTCCTGCATGCTAACCCAAAACTCTACCCACTGCGCCAACTGCACAGCATAACTAATTTATGCTGACAGAGGTAGTCACCACACATGTGGTTACTGTGTTGTCAGATTGCCACTCTTTAATGTGCTTTTTCTGCCGGATGTTCTCGCAGGCCAAAATTTTGAGAGATCACTGATGTATGAGGAGTCATGCTGTGAAGCCCAAGTGTTCGAATTTCGCTCCGCCCTGTATAGAGCTCAGCAGTGCATACAGACATTACCTACTGGGATTACATAGAATTTTCTGGCTTTATAAATTTTGATGCTCTTCACTGGTATATGGCTATATTTCATTGTCCTGTCAACAGGGTATTTCGACAGGCAACTGGCCAGCCTCTTCAGGGAGACTGCAGGTGCACATTCACTGAGGAACTGAGCTAACATCAGATACCTTTTATACCCCAGGAACAGGCCACTGCATGTCCGTGAGAGGCAAAAGGGCTGCCCTCTGCAAAGCGAAGAATTGCAGCGCCACCAGCAGAAAACCAGACCATTGTTTTATATCTGTTAAAATAGGAGTCCACATCTTGCTTAAAGGAAAACTTTTATCTCTATTAATAATGTCATTGAATAATCATATTTCATTGGCTTCCTTAAGGCACAATTTCAGTAATGGGAAGCCAGAGCAGTAATTTGCATCTCTCTAAATGACATATTATGCCCTTCACTGAGACAGTGTTCAGCGACAGCTAATTTTTCAAGCTGGAGCAGACTTATGATGATGATGTTCCACACATTGGTCATGAACTGTACGAATAGTCTGTCCAATATAAGCCCTAAGCCCTTTTGCAATGACAGGGAATTTTATATACTCCATGCTTCCTCAATCCCAAATCATCCTAAACAGGTCCAGAAAGTGACCTGGTTTTGGCCAAAGGTAAAAGGACACTTTTAATGTATTTGGTGAGGATTCTTAAAATTTTCGAAGAAATACTCCCCGCAAAGGGTAAAAAACCAAATGATTTGCAAGTGTCCATTGTTGGTCCACATGGTGGTCCCAATTGAAAAGCATGGGCAGTTTGATGCTTAGTATATCGATTTTGCCTGAAAACAACCTTAAGGTAATCTAGTTCCAGCATCAGATTATCGGAATCCGAAATAGCGTAAGCTCTCGTGAACAGTGTATGTGGTGGATGACAACTAGTAGCATGGAGGTAGTGGTCCTTATGCATAGGTATACAGTATACACTGCATCCCAAAGTCCCATTTTCTTTTTTGTATACTAAAACATCTGAAAAAGGGTATTAATCAGCTGATGTATCTGATATTACCTCAGTTCCAGTGTGATTGTGCACCTGCAATCTCACCTGAACATGGTAGCCAGTTGGATCATCGAAACACAGAGTGATTACAAATGATTCATTGGGTTTTGTAGGAATGTATTTCATAAAATATTATGTACAAAATAGGAATTGATACTTTGTATGAAAAACACATTTTCCAGTTCTTACATGCCATTACGAATGTTCTATATTATCTCTGTTGCACTACCCTCATCTATGCGGTAGTCAGGCTAAGCCCATACATGTTTGGGCATGTCCCTGTTAGTGTCCACCAATGTGACAGTGATGCAGTCCTGGAGTTCACCCAGTGTTGTCAGAAAATTTTGTACATAGACAGTGTCTCTGACATATCTCCAAAGAAAAAGAGTCATGAACTGTAAAGTCAGGAGAACTTGGGCGCCACCTGAAGAGTGCCAAATCATCCTGAGCACATTGCGCAACCCACCGGTTTAGAGTTTCCTTGTTCAGATGACAATGCACATCTCTGTGTCAATGAGCTGGAGCTCGTGTTGTTGGAATATGAAATGTTGATTAACAGCTATCAGTCTCGAAAACAACCTGTCTTGTAACATGTGTAGGTACATCATACCCATCACAGCTTTTCCAAAAAAAATATTCGTAAACATTGCTATACAACACAGCGTGGAAGACATACACCTTTGAAGAATCTTTTTAGTCTCCACTGTAATACTGGGATTTTCCACGCCCCTTATGCAGACGTTGTGACGATTCACTTTACTGTTTAAATGGAACGTCATCTCATCACTGAACACGAGTCAGCAGGGAAATTAGTTGTCCTTCATTGCTCCCTGGAAACCTTCACAAAATTCGCTTCTGATGGTGCAATCATTTGGCCTTAACTGTCACAACACCTGTATGCAATACGGTTTTTGATGTAATTGCTCCTGCAGAATCTTCCATGCAATTGGCTGAGGAATGCCAGTTTTCTTATGCATTGTTACCAGTAAGAGAGGAAAAGTACTACAGTGATGCCAAAACAAAGAAAAGAGAGGATACATACTGTAGACAATGTGTCTTAATAACACCTGACATTGCTTGCCTATTCATATGTGACTTGTTTTCCTCTTTTCAGATAAATCAAATAGTTATGCACTAGACAGCATTAAGACATCTTTGTTCCTTATGTGCCTCGACAAGCCCAATCCTAACTTAAAGGGCTTGAATAAATCAACAGTAAATGCTTTGCAAATGGTTCATGGACTTGGAAGTAAAGTGAATGGTGCAAATCGTTGGTACGACAAAACTGTACAGGTATGTAAACAAGTTATGTAAAAAGTATTACACGTATTACACATATTACTTTGCAGAATTCTTTTGAAACGTGGAGATAATAAGTAATTTATCTTTTGCTGATAAATGAGGAGTACTACTTATTGTTTCTGTAGATTCCGTCTCTGTCTTCTTTTGGTGCAGCTGGAGAATATTGAAGAACATTATTACTGTGTACAATGTGTGTATATCAAATTGTGATTGCATACATAGAATCACACAGCTGCTTCTCTTTCACATACTACACATCAGAAAAAATGACATGCAAAAACTGTAATTAGAGTTCAGTAGTGGTCTTGTGGACTTCAGATTTCACTGTGATGGTGAGCCATTTCATCACAAAAGTACTCTTGATTGAAGTACTTTGACCATTGGGGGAACTAGACGTTACGTGTCTTCGTTGTATTCTTTCAACTATTTCTGCACAGAATGTGTGCAAATACTGGATGTGTTATCACATTAAGAGGTTCTGCCACTGGCATTCTCAGATATCCCCTTTTGTGTACGATAGCATGCATTTCTTGCAGAATGAAATGACAGTCAAAGACATGACAACATTATTGAATCTTCTCCATCCCTCCCTCTGCCCTCTGTTACTGCTATCCAGTAAGGGCTCCACTCTGATGAGCACTGCTCAAGAATCTTGTGAACATGGAATTTGTAAAATCCTTCTTTTATGGATAAATTACATTTACTTAAGATTCTTCCAGTGAATCTGACTGGCATCTGATTTTTGTAATATTTTCATGTGGTCATTCTATTTTTGTTCACTCTGGGCAGTGGTTGCTCCTGCTTATTTTCCTTTGTTATCAATTCTAGTGATTTATTGCCAAAAGTGTATTCAAACAATAATCCATCTCTTTGCCTCTTTATATCCAGGGTTAAGTGCTGTAGTCGATCCTGTGCAAGTTTTCCTGCATTTCACTTTACTTTTTCCTATAGACTACAGCATTGAGAGTGGACAGCCTCTTGGTACTCCCAACAGGATATGCCTTATTCACCTAAGTTGTATACATTACAATAGGGTATTCTTGAAATTCTTGCTCTGAGCAAGACCTCTTTGAGCTCTGAGCAAGACCTCTTTGAGCTCTGAGCAAGACCTCTTTGAGCTCTGAGCAAGACCTCGTTGAGCTCTGAGCAAGACCTCGTTGAGCTCTGAGCAAGACCTCGTTGAGCTCTGAGCAAGACCTCGTTGAGCTCTGAGCAAGACCTCGTTGAGCTCTGAGCAAGACCTCGTTGAGCTCTGAGCAAGACCTCGTTGAGCTCTGAGCAAGACCTCGTTGAGCTCTGAGCAAGACCTCGTTGAGCTCTGAGCAAGACCTCGTTGAGCTCTGAGCAAGACCTCGTTGAGCTCTGAGCAAGACCTCGTTGAGCTCTGAGCAAGACCTCGTTGAGCTCTGAGCAAGACCTCGTTGAGCTCTGAGCAAGACCTCGTTGAGCTCTGAGCAAGACCTCGTTGAGCTCTGAGCAAGACCTCGTTGAGCTCTGAGCAAGACCTCGTTGAGCTCTGAGCAAGACCTCGTTGAGCTCTGAGCAAGACCTCGTTGAGCTCTGAGCAAGACCTCGTTGAGCTCTGAGCAAGACCTCGTTGAGCTCTGAGCAAGACCTCGTTGAGCTCTGAGCAAGACCTCGTTGAGCTCTGAGCAAGACCTCGTTGAGCTCTGAGCAAGACCTCGTTGAGCTCTGAGCAAGACCTCTTTGCATTTATGCGGCATTAAACCTCCACCTTCTTTCCCTCTTTCTTTTACAGATATAAATTTTATAATACAAAGAGTCTCGTGGTTAAAATCTGATCCTCCTCCTTTCATTACTCACTCAGCTTTCTGTCCAACTTTACCTCATTCTGTAATACTGAACAACTTTACTTCAGTCTGTAATACTGAACGAGGTGAAGACAGTGGGATACATTTCAAAGTAGGAAAAACTATTCTAACGTTTTTACCATTATTTTCTCCTCAGGGAGAAACAAAAAGAAACTGTGAGGGAGGTTAGAAAGGAGGATAAGGTTATTCATACCCTAAACTGAGAGCAACCACCTGTTATGAAACCAAGGAAGTGGAAGATGAAGGGGAGAGGGTGAGAGAGAGAGAGAGAGAGAGAGAGAGAGAGAGAGAGAGAGAGAGAGAGAGGGTGAGAGAGCAGTTAGAAAAGAGATCACTGAACAGTGAGAAAAGATCACAAAACACAGGAAAATATTAATGAGGATAGACAAGATAATTAAATGACAAAGAAAGATGAACAGGCCAGAATTACAAACAGCACACAGACAGAACAGTAAGAAGAAAGCCTGGAAGGTATTTACTTCCATCACAAGGAAAATTCACCACTCTCTCTACCATCTCCCTCTTCATCATTGCCTTCTCCCTGAGGAGCAACAGTTCCAAGAGCTAGGATAGTTTTTTGTACTTTTAAATGTGTGCAATCAGCAGTACTTGCAGTTTGTCTCCTTAAGTAAGTTAAGTCATTTTGTCTTCTAGTTAGCATAAAAATATTTTATTTTTTGTGCACGTTATTGTAATTTAATAACGTATGTACTTTCAAGCTGTTTTCATTGAGGAATTTACTTTTTTACTTGCAGAATGTTATTGTGCTCCTCATAAAATAGTCTCTCCCTTTCCCTCTACCTCTCCATTTCTACCTCCTCCCCGCCCACCCCCCACCCTCTCCCAATCCTCCTTCCTCTCTTTTCCATTTAATTCAGCAATTACATCAAAGATTACTTATTTTTAGTGTTAATTTTTTTTCTTTCAGTTTGTGGTTGGTCCTGATGGAGAATTAGGACTGACATATGAGCATAGTCCTGCCGAGGGGCCTCCCATTGCTAATTTGATGGACCATATCATGGATTACATGTAAGTTTATGTAAAGTACCTTCTCTTGAAAGATGGACACTTTAAAATCCAACTCTAAATACCATGCTACAGTAAATGCTGTGTATATAACACACACACACACACACACACACACACACACACACACACACACACACACACACACACACACACACACACAAGATGGCCCCTCTTTTTCACTTATCCTCCCTTTCTCCTATTGTTTAGTGTACAAATAGTGTCAAATTAAACACACTTATTTTTTTTCTATGACCAGTAGTAATTTGGATTCTCTCTCTCTCTCTCTCTCTCTCTCTCTCTCTCTCTCTCTCTCTCTCTCTCCCACCCCCCACCCCTCAAAAGGAAATAAAACTACACACTTTATCCACATCTGCAAATTGCCTGAATATTGAAAAGTCATGTTAATATGGTAGGAAAGGCTCCGGCAAAATTTAAATAATTTAGGAGTAAAGGAGACCACTCACTAAATAGTAAAAGGATTGAGTCACCTGAAAGCTGGCAAAGTTTTCATTCTTTCTTTGCTCCCCAGGAGGGGCTCGCATCTCTCTTGCGAGTATGTGCTTGACCACCACAGGGGCCTAGCCCTTGAAGCACTACTTCTTTCCATGTTGCAAGTTTATCATTCTACTTGCCCCATAAAAAATAGAGGGAAACATTCCACGTGGGAAAAATATATATAAAAAAACAAAGATGCTGTGACTTACCAAACGAGAAAGCACTGGTAGATAGACACAATAAAAAAACACACAAACACGGACACAATTTCAAGCTTTCGCAACCCAAGGTTGCTTCATCAGGAAAGAGGGAAGGAGAGGGAGAGGCGAAAGGATGTGGGTTTTAAGGAAGATGTCTGCCTCTGTGTGTATATGTGCGGATGGATGTGTGTGTGTGTGTGTGTGTGTGTGTGTGTGTGTGTGTGTGTAGTGTAGTGTAGTGTAGTGTATACCTGTCCTTTTTTCCCCCTAAGGTAAGTCTTCCTGCTCCCGGGATTGGAATGACTCCTTACCCTCTCCCTTAAAACACACATCCTTTCATCTTTCCCTCTCCTTCCCTCTTTCCCGATAAAGCAACCTTGGGTTGCTAAAGCTTGAAATTTGTGTGTGTGTTTGTGTGTTTTTTTTACTGTCTATCTACCAGCACTTTCTCGTTTGGTAAGTCACAGCATCTTTATATCCTGCCTGTATGATGATGATGATGATGATGCATGCTATAGCTACAAGTCCATCGTCCTCTCTAGTGACTGTACCATTCCCCTCTGTGTCTTCTACATTAGGTACTGGGGCTTCTCTACTACACCCACTCCCCTGTTCCACTGGAGCCCTCCTCTACTGCTTTCCCCACACCCCCTTTCCAAGTGTTGACTCCCTACCCACCAGCAACATTCATTCGCAACCCTCGGCAGAGAAGCAGTGCTCTCCTCCAGCATCCCTTACCAGGAGCCCCAGAATCTGGGGCAGAAAGCCCTTGCACTTGTCGAAATCATATGAGGAGGAGGTCAAGAAACTGCCTCTGTATCCAAAGTGACATTCCTGGTGGCTCCAGAAGGTACCGCCCCCCCCTCCCCCCGCCGCCACACACACACACACACACACACACACACACACACACACACACACACACACACACACACACATCCTGATTCAGAAAAAAAATGTGTATTGATGCCGTATCCTCGCAACCAGTGGCAGCCGTGAGGAATGATCTGACTCTTTGGTCCATTCAAGTCCCCACAGTATACTGACAGTGTTATCCTCCAGTGGAATTGTAGCAGTTTTTCCTGCCACCTGGCTGAGCTATGACGTCTCTTGTGCATTTCTCCTGCTCTTTGCCTGAATCACACTGTCTGTGAAAGAAGTGTGGGTGGTGTTTCTATGCACATTCTGGACTCTATCTACAGAAAATAAGTGCCACACAACTTTACAGGCTTCAGTGTTCATGTGGAGGCATATCTGGAATTTGCTGTCTGTAATGTGTATGTGCTTCCTGATGATGAGATGCCCCAGAACACATTGTACGCACTGTTTTCTCAGCTCCTCCCTGTGGGATCCTGCCCACTCGTCTAATATAAGGTGCCTAGGATGCTGCTTTCTCAGATAGCTAAACAATAATTCCAGCAAATCTTATTGCTGGAGCTTATTACAGTAAAGTAAATTGACAATACTTAACTTTGCCTTTTTACAAAGAGGTCAACCAATTGGCAACGTGCAAATAGTCAATTCCTTCAATATATACCATTTCCATGCAAGCAAATCACAAGTTCATAGTCACTGCTATAGGGTTTATATCACAGCTCGTTTTCTAGTGCGGCTCTTCTAGTGTGGCCGAGGCTAGCTGGAGCAGGGCTTATACTCTCTTCGTATAGGTGCCTCTCCTGTTGTGGTGTCGTCCTAGTCAGAGTTCTGTTGGCTGACATAGTCTCACAGGCTTCTCTGATGTTTCGTTCAGGCCGACATGCCAGCACTTGATGTTACGCTGGAACATTACTGCCCCCCCCCCCTCCCCTCCCAAAGTGACAGACCATCAATGTGTAGCGAGCGCGACAACGGTGGGGGAGGCCAGAGGGTGGACGCTGCACTGGACCGAAAGCTGTGGCTGTGGGGGATGTCAAGCTACCAGCCGTACCCCACCATCCAGCCTGCACTCTGGCAGAAACATCCCCCAGAAAAGTCCAGAAGGGTACGCACCCACCTCTGGAGGCCAAGTACCAAATGTGGAAGATGACAGCAGCTGCGGTGTGGGTGGGTCCAGCTCCATCCAGCTACAACGAGAGGAGGCGAAGGCTCTGTCTCGATGGGGTCATCCCTCAGTGTCTTGATGACACCCTCTGGCGGCTGCTGTGGCCATGCTGTCCTCGGGATCCGTGAATCTGAGGGAAGAGAGACAGAAGGATCACTGGGTATATGACAGGGGTGGAGCTGGTTGTGATGTCAGCACTGCAAGCCATCTGGATGTGAAATAAGATACTTGGAAGTGCCAAGTCAGCGGACTACCTCACCTTGCGCCCCCCATCTGCTGCCACTAAAAACCCTGTCAAAGACAATATCATGCGGCATGAAGGAATACTTGCGGCCTTCTTTCAGTGTCGGATGCAGAGGGGTGGAGCAGTGCCCGATGGCTGCGGCCGTGAAGTGGTTCTGCTGGTGATGGTCCATCTTGTGGGTGCGAACTATAGGATGCAAGAAACAGTCGCAATACTTGATCGCTGGTGCATGCGGAGCATCGTTCAGGCCAATGTGCCGGCACTTAATGTTATACCGGAACACTCCCACCCTTCCTAATATTGAGGGACCTCAGTGCTCACAACCCTTTGTGAGCAGCAACTACAACCACTGGCCATGGTAGAGCTTTTTGAAAACTTGCTCACAGAGCTCTATTTTTCTCGTTTGAATCCTGGTGTTCCCACACATTTCATTGTGGCGTATGGATCTTATATGGCCATTGAACTTTCCATTTGCAGTTTGATTTCTTCTGTCCATCCATCCATCCATCAGGGAGTCCATGATGACCTGTGTGATAGTAGTCATTTCCAAAAGTCTTGATCCTCTCTCAGTGTAACTGGCCTGGGCAGCCACTCAGTTGGGCTCTCTCCAAAGTTGATTGGGGTATTTTAACCATTGCTGTTGTTTGCACCCTGAGGTGAGATGTGGAGGTATCATTGTGGCTGTCCAGAGCACAACTGCAGCCATTATCTCGGCAGCTGATTTACTGATTCCCTCTTTCTTGCGACTCCCTGTCAGAAGATAATACCTTGGTGGACCCCCGAACTTATCGTGGTCATTAGAAATCGCATACTGTCCCTCCATTACCATAAGTGATATCCGTCGATGGAGCACCTTGTTTCCTTTAAGTAGATCTTTGCAGGATCTGCTGCCTCATAAAATGACTGAAACGAGATTGCTGGGAATGGTATGTTGCTACCATTGGACCATGTAGCCCTCATTTGCAGGTTTGTGCAAAGATTAGACACTTGCATTGACACTAGTCCCCCCCCCCCCCATGGGCCCCTTGTATCTCTGTAAATGATGTTGTCTACACTGACCCAGATGCTGTTACTTAACATTTTGCTTTGTATTATGCAAGCATCCTCAAGTAGTGGGTGGAACACCTTCACTTAGCATTTACTACTTGCCACCTGGAGCCGTATAATGCTCCATTCAGTGAGTGAGAAATCCCTCAGTGTCGTAGCTCTTTGCCCTTACACGGCCCCAGGGCTAGAATGCATCCACAATAAAATGCTTAAACACTTAGCAGGCGATTGCCAAAGACACATCTTTGCCATTTTCCACAGTGTCTGGAGCAAGGGTGAGTTTCCTTCTCATTGGTGAGAAATCATGATTGTCCCAGTACTGAAAATGGGTAAACATCCTCTTGACATGGACAACTGTTACCCAATTAGTCTTACTAATGTTCTGTGCAAGTTGCTTGAACATATGGTGAGCTGACAGCTGTGTTGGTACTTTGAGTCTCATGGTCTTTCGGCTCTGCCCCAGGGTGGGTTTCACCAAGGCCATTTTACTGCCAACAATTTGATCTGCGTGGAGTCCATTGTGTGGTTAGCTTTAGCCCAATGTCAGCATCTTTTCACTGTCCTCAAGAACATGCAAAAGACTTAAGACACAACATAGTGAAACCACATCCTGGTTACCTACCCTACATGAGTGGGGTCTCCAGGGTGTACTCCCAATTTTTGTCCAGAATTTGTTGTTGGTGGTGTTGTTGTTGTTGTTGGTGGTGGTGGTGTAGTTGTTGGTGGTGTAGTTGTTGTTACTTTCACTCCAGAAACTGGTCTGTTACAGCTCTCCATGCTGATCTAGCCTGTGCAAGGCTCTTCATCTCCGAATAACTACTGCAACCTACATCCTTCTTAATCTGCTTAATGTATTCATCTCTTGGTCTCCCTCTACAATTTTTATCCTCCACGCTTCCCTCCAACACTAAATTGGTGATCCCTTGATGCCTCTGAACATATCCTACCGACCAATCCCTTATTCTAGTCAAGTTGTGTCACAAGTTTCTGTTCTCCCCAATTCTGTTCAGTACCACCTCATTAGTTACATGATCTTCACCATTCTTCTCTAGCACAACATTTATAAATCCTCTATTCTCTTCCTGTCTACACTGTTTATCATCCATGTTTCACTTTCGTACATGGCTCCACTCCATAGAAATACTTTCAGAAAAGACTTCCTAACACTTAAATCTATACTCAATGTTAACAAATTTCTCTTCTTCAGTAACGCTTTCTTTGCAATAGCCAGTCTACATTTTATATCCTCTCTACTTCGGCCATCATCAGTTATTTTGCTTTGCTCCGCATAGCAAAACTCATTTCTACTTTAAATGTCTCATTTCCTAATCTAATCCCCTCAGCATCACCTGGTTTAATTCAACTACATTCAATTTATCCTCATTTTGCTTTTGCCGATGTTCATCTTATAGCCTCCTTTCAAGACATTGTCCATTCCTTTCAGCTGCTCTTCCAGGTTCTTTGCTGCCGCTCAGAGAATTTCGGTGTCATCAGAAAACCTCAAAGTTTTTATTTTCCTCCATGGATTTTAATTCCTTTTCCAAAAGTTTTGTTTCCTTTACTGCTTGCTCAATGTACGGATTGAATAACATTGGTGGTAGGCTACAACCCTGTCTCACTCCCTTCTCCAACCACCACTTGCCTTTCATGCCCCTTGAATCTTATAACTGCCATCTGGTTTCTGCACAGATTGTAAATAGCCTTTAACTCTCTTTATTTTACACCTGCCATCTTCAGAATTTGAAAGAGTATTCCAGTCAACGTTGTCAAAAGCTTTCTCTAAGTGTACAAATGCTAGAAACGTAGGTTTGCCTTTCCTTAATCTAGCTTCCAAGGTAAGTCGTAGGGTCAGTATTGCCTCACGTGTTCCAATATTTCTACGGAATCAAAACTGATCTTCCCCGAGGTCGGCTTCTACTAGTTTTTCCATTTGTCTGTAAGGAATTTGCATTAGTATTTTGCAACCATGACTTATTAAACTGATTGTTCGCTAATTTTCACTCCTGTCAACACCTACTTTCTTTGGATTGGAATTATTATATTCTTCTTGAAGTCTGAAAGTATTTTGCCTGTATCATACATCTTGCCCAACAGATGGAAGAGTTTTGTCGTGGCTGGCTCTCCCAAGGCTATCAGTAGTTCTAATGGAATGTTGTCTCTACTTCTGAGGCGTTGTTTCGACTTAGGTCTTTCAGAGCTCTGTCAAATTCTTTACACGGTATCATATGTCCCATTTCATCTTCATCCACGTCCTCTTCCATTTCCATAGTATTGCCCTCCAGTACATCGCCCTTGTATAGACCCTCTATATACTCCTTCCACCTTTCTAGTTTCCCTTCTTTGCTTAGAACTGGGTTTCCATCTGAGCTCTTGTTATTCATACAAGTGGTTCTCTTGTCTCCAAAGGTCTCTTTAATTTTCCTGTTGGTGGTATCTATCTTACCCCTAGTGATATATGCCTCTACGTACTTAAATTTGTCCTCCAGCCATCCCTGCTTAGCCATTTTGCACTTCCTGTCAATCTCATTTTTGAGACGTTTGTATTCCTTTTTGCCTGCTTCATTTTCTGTGTTTTTATATTTTCTCCTTTCATCAATTAAATTCAGTATTTCTTCTGTTACCCAAGGATTTCTACTAGCCATCGTCTTTTTACCTACTTGATCCTCTGCTGCCGTTCACTATTTCATCTCTCAAAGTTACCCATTCTTCTTCTTCCTCTTCTTCTTCTTCTTCTTCTTCTTCTTCTTCTTCTTCCTCCTCCTCCTCCTCCTCCTCCTCCTCCTCCTCCTCCTCCTCTGTATCTCTTTCCCCTGTTCTTGTCAATTGTTCCCTAATGCTCTCTCTTAAACTCTCTACAACCTTTGGTTCTTTCAGTTTATCCAGGTCCCATCTCCTTAAATTCCCACCTTTTTGCAGTTTCTTCAGTTTTAATCTACAGTTTATAACCAATAGGTTATGCTCAGAGTACACATCTGCACCTGGAAATGTCCTACAATTTAAAACCTGGTTCCTAAATCTCTCTCTTACCATTATATAATCTATTTGAAACCTCCTAGTGTCTCTAGGCCTCTTCCATGTATACAACCTTCTGTCATGATTCTTAAACCAAGTGTTAGTCTTGAGTAAGTTATGCTCTGTGCAAAAGTCTACCAGGCGGCTTCCTCTTTCATTTCGTACCCCCAGTCCATATTCACCTACTACGTTTCCTTCTCTTCCTTTTTCTACTATCGAATTCCAGTCCCCAATGACTATAAAACTTTCATCTCCCTTCACTATTTGAATAATTTCTTTTATCTCCTCATACATTTCATCTATCTCTTCGTCGTCTGCGCAGCTAGTTGGCATATAAACTTGTACTACTGTGGTAGGCGTGGGCTTTGTATCTATCTTGGCCACTATAATTTGTTCACTATGCTGTTAGTAGTAGCTTACCCGCATTCCTATTTTCCTATTCATTATTAAACCTACTCCTGCATTACCCCTATTTGATTTTGTATTTATAGCGCTGTATTCACCTTACTAGAAGTCTTGTTCCTCTTGCTACCGTATTTCACTAATTCCCACTATATCTAACTTTAACCTATCCATTTCCCTTTTTAAATTTTCTAACCTACCTGCCTGATTAAGGGATCTGACATTCCACGCTCCTATCCATAGAATGCCAGTTTCTCCTGATAACGTCGTCCTCCTGAGTAGTCCCCACCTGGAGATCCGAATGGGAGGCTTTTTTACCTCCGGAATATTTTACCCAAGAGGCCGCCATCATTTAACCATACAGTAAAGCTGCATGCCCTCGGGAAAAATTATGGCTGTAGTTTCCCCTTGCTTTCAGTCGTTCACAGTACCAGAACAGCAAGGCCATTTTGGTTAGTGTTACAAGGCCAGATCAGTCAATCATCCAGACTGTTGCCCCTGGAACTACTGAAAAAGCTGCTGCCCCTCTTCAGGAACCACATACCTGTCCGGCCTCTCTACAGATATCCCTCCATTGTGGTTGCACCTATGGCACCGCTATCTGTATCAGTGAGGCATGCGAGCCTCCCCAACAAGCCTCCCCAACAGTGGCAAGTTCCATGATTCATGGGGGACAGAACTTCTTGTCCCACCATAATCGAGTTTAAAGTTCGTGCTTCCCACAATATCCTCCATCTACAGCAGAATGGGGTCCCAGCCCTGTGAAGAGCCTACTCAAAGAGGATGGGGTCCATCTCCTACAGATCAGGCAACATAAAGTGCTGCTCAGCTATGCATTACACACTCGCTGCACTCCTGAGCATCCAGACTACCATATCCTTTTTCCTGGAATGGAGACCGACCTCCCGTAAGAGGCTCGGGACTGGATTCAGGGTCACAGTTCGTATAAAATGTCTCTGCTCTGTACTCCAATTTCCCCCACTGTTACCTCTTGTCAGGGAGGAATTGTGTGTACCTCCATGGTGTGTTATCCCATCCTCAGATGGGACTGGAAGACTGATTTTTCTCTGCCTGTTCCTGGTCGACCTAAATTTCGAGCCTCATAAGTGATACACACTGAAGGCTTTATTGTCAGTGGATGAACCTGTTTTGCCTACACACTTGCAGGGTGCAGTTAACTACTCTCCCTGCCTAACGGATGCGTGTATTCACTGCAGAACTGGTGGCCATTGCTTGAGCTCTGACACTTTTTTTGTAGCATCGGCAAGATATTCTTAATCAGCAGTGACTCCCTTAGTAGACTTTGAGCTATCAGTCAGTGCAACCCTCAACAACCATTGGTTGTGGCTATCCAGGATCTCCTTAATGGCCTCCACCAAGCTGGATGGTTGGTCATCTTTGGATGGACCCCTTGTAACTGTGGGATCCCAGGAAACGAACATGTTGACTGGTTGGCTACCAGGATGCTGACATTGGAGCTGGGGTACTGTCCTGGAATTGGACATGTTGGAGGCTTGGAATACTGATTTTCTGGTTTCTCTGAAACAACCATAAAGGAGACCATAACCATAGTGCAGTCTAACCTTCATGCTTTGGTCACACTAGGCAAAACCATGGGCACATTCTATGTTGTGAGGATCTACTACATAGTCGGTGTGGTGCCCATATGGTGGCCTACATCCTACTGGACTGCCATAATTTGGTAATGTTGTGGTGACTCCATTAACTTGCTTAACGCAGCACCTTGTTCTGCGGACAATGCCACAGCAGCTGATCTGGCTTTACATTTTATCCACGAAAGTAATTTTTATTCCTCTCTGTGATGTAAGGCACATTGTCCTCATCAGCCGCTTTTGGAATTGGAATGTTGCCCGTTGCCTCTTGCAACCGTGGGGTCGCTTAGCTGCAATTAATGGTCTGGCCTGGCTCATGCCCTTCCTGCTTTTTTAATTCTTCTTCTTTTTTTAAAATTCTTTTCCATCTACTGTTGGTTTACTGTCTCATTGTCATTGTTCTTTCCTGAGATTTTATCAGTTTGTCTGTGTAGCCAGTTTCCTTTTGGTAAAGGAGGGTGTGAAAACACTCATTGGATGCAGAGGGTTTATCTCCCATTGCATAATGTGTTTGGGAGTTCCAGCTGCTTTGGAGGTTAATTTGGATTTTTCTTTTCTGTCCTTTCTCTCTGGGAACTTTTCCCTGCTTGACACACAAAGTTTTGTGGAACCGATGGCCTCATAGTTTGGCCCCTTAAACCCCATCAATCTGTCCATCCTTCTTCTTCTTCTTCTTCTTCTTCTTTTTTGTGTGCCTGACAATGACTCAGTGCTTCTCCTGTTAAGTGAAAAGTAATGTTAGTTACATTGGAAGTTGCTATGTTCATTGTAAACTTGCATGGCAAGTGGTGATGTTCTGCAGACAGAAGTCAATATTTACATATCTAGGCAACTATTTTCTTTGAAAAATACCAGTATGCTGGAGTAAATATTATATTCACAAGAAAAATAATGGAAGGCAACCACTCGTCTATAGCAGTTTTGTGTGTGTTGCAGAGACAACAGGTAACAGTAACTGGATTCAGGGTCACAGTTCGTATAAAATGTCTCTGCTCTGTACTCCAATTTCCCCCACTGTTACCTCTTGTCAGGGAGGAATTGTGTGTTCCTCCATGGTGTGTTATCCCATCCAAACCTGTTCACAAGTTTTTGAGCTCTGGCTCTTTTTCTGGTAGAAAGTACACACACACACACACACACACACACACACACACACACACACACACACCAAAGCTAACACTTATGTAGCTGCAAAAACATTGATTATTGACAGCAGTTGCCTGGGCTGATGCATGGGGAGGGGCTAGGGAAGGATGCAAAAGGCAGTGAGGGCTAGTGGGGATAGGCAGAAGGGGAAAAGACAGATAACTCAGCATCTGCACAACAGGACAAAAGGAATTCAGAACAATAGAACATATAAGAGATGTAGAAAGAAGAGAGAGGTGCAGGGAGGGGGAAGAGGGTGACAAGGGCTGGAAAGGCGGGAAGGGGAGGAGGGGGGGAGGTATAGAGAGAGAGAGAGAGAGAGAGAGAGAGAGAGAGAGAGAACGAACCAATAATACCTCCATTTTGGCAGCTGTCATCCATTGTGCCCAAAAGTCACTTCCTTGCAGCCTCGCAACCCACCTGCAATGGGAAGTATGAGTTGTCAAAATATACCAATAGCCTGACATTATGCTATCCATCTCATCTGTCAGACATTATGCTATCCATCTCACCCATAAACAGAACTCCTGGGTAATCTCCTCTGACACCAGTAACCCTGTTAAAACATCCACAGACCGCCTCTTCTCTGATCATCTATTATCACCCTAACCTTGTAAAGCTCAACCACATGCTTAATCAGGACTTTGACTTCATTTTTCATTCTCTGAGATGAGGGATATTGTATCCACATCACCCAAAGAAGTCTTCTACTGCCCACCAAACCTGTAGACTGTCATTGTTCATGCGTGTTTCCATCCCACCAATGGATCATTTCATTGTGGTTGGCCCAGGTGCTAGACCTTTCCCATACACTCATCCACCACCTCCTTCCATAGTCAGGTCAGAGGCATTTACTGTCCTATTAAAGGCAAGGCCATATATGAAAGCAAAGCAACCATGTTATGTATCAGCTATGCTGTGTAAAATTTTGTATAGGCGTACCAGGTAAGCAATTGTCTCCTTGCTTGAATGGCCACTGCCAAACTGTGGCAAAGTGCACACTTGGTGCTCCAGTTGCTGAACATGCTGTGCACCACAGCCAAACTGACTTCAATAGTTGCTTCACTACTCGAGTCATTTATATACTCCCTTCCAGCACTGGTTTTTTCCTTTAAACTGCACAGGTGGGAATTGTCTGTTCACCAATCTTCCACTCTCCCAATCCTCCTGGCCTCAGCATCTATTAACCTGTTTCCCACAGCCCCATCTTACCTTTTTTCTTCTCTCTTCTGTCCAAACCACTTCTTCACCAGCTATATCATGTACTGCCTCCTTCTACCACCTCCAATCCCTGCCCCTCACTCCCCCATGCAGTCTCTCTCTCTCTCTCTCTCTCTCTCTCTCTCTCTGTGTGTGTGTGTGTGTGTGTGTGTGTGTGTGTGTGTGTGTGTGTGGGGGGGGGGGGGGGGGGGGCGCACGTGTGCGCTCATCCTATTAGGAGAAGAGCCAGAGCTCAAAAGCTAGTGAACATTGTTTTCCATTATGTGTTGTCTATGCACCACACATCAGTCTGCTACAGGTGAGTTTATGCCTCTCCCTTATTTTACATTTCGTTTCATCCAGGAATATTGTTGACAGTTTGTGAATAATTATACAGACTGACCTATATTTATGAAAATAACATAAACCATAACAACTTGGTGACTAAATCAAGTATTACGCAACAACGTGAAAATGGAAGTCGTTGATTTTTCAATAAGACTTGTGCCACAATAAGTTTGCATGGTATCTGATATCTTTTTACAAATTGAGATCACCATTAACTCCTTGTTGAAGAAAGTGTTCATTTTGCCACCAATTTTTCGAAGTGACTTCAAATTTTTATAAATGCTGGTTCTACATGCAAGAAGGATAGCACTTTCTGGTGGGTGGTCAGAAGATGGCAAGAGTATTGAATGGAATAAGAGGTACAAAAATGAGAAGACAACAGCAGTGCTCTGTTGTGAACATCACACATAACAAGATGGGAATTACACGGGGTTTCAGAATGACATTATCATTTGGAAAAGTGAATGATAGAACAAGAATCAAGTTAACATTGATGACAAGAGTGAAATAGCCATGAATACAGCACAAAAAGAATAATGAGGAGAAGCCTGGGAAGTATAAAATTTGATGTTGAAATTAAAGGATAGAAATAAGTGATGATACTACAGTAAAATTATAAATTGAATTCATAACAGTCATAATACAATGACAGAGTAGAAGTACAATAATGATCAGTTACAGGATGACAGTTTTAGAAGCTATATAGCAGGAGCACAGGAAGAAGATAAAAGGAAGTAAAAATAAATTAAACGAAAGGAATATAGGAAGAATAAAAGGCTGGTTTAGAGCAGGTGGTACATTGCTGAGGTTGGTAATAGAGCACAGACTCGAGCCCCTGCAGATCACACTCCTTCCCTTGAACAACTGCTGTCACATTTCACAAAGTAAGCCTTAGAGTTGAAGTGGGTGGATAAAATACAAAACAAAGAAATTCCTGCTGTGATGTTCAAAAGCAGTAAAAGGGAAAGTTTTAGAGCTAAACAAAGATTGTAATGTGTAAAAAAATTATTGATATATATGTAGAGACAAAGTGGTTAGCAGATGATAGAACAAGTTGGAGTGCTACATTGAACCACCGGAAGATACAAATGTTATCAGAAAATAACTGCCATTTTCGTGAAGATTATGTGCTGTCATAGAGCAGGTAGGAATCTGTAATATGCTGGCGAGTAGTCCTAAGCATACATCTATATCCCCTGTTAAGGTGTAACTTCCCAAAGAAGAACTCAAAACAGCGTGGGAGTGAAGTCTAGAACCTTGCAACTGTCAATAGAATACAGGGAAGGAACAATTACTGCATATATAATTGTCATTACAATGATAATCCTTTTGATTATAGTTTTAAAGATAATTGTGATGTAGTTAATCTGTGACCGCATCTGAATCTATTTGTCTGTGCATTGTATCATTTTAATTTTTTTTTTGCAGTTCCAAGGGTGCTACCAGAAGCACGTTGCCAGCAGTCAATTATGTACCACCACAGAGACTGAAGTTCAACATTTCGGATGACATAAAAACAGTTATTGAAACAGCTGAAACAAACCTTGACATGTAAGTTGTCTATTATGTGTGTGGTTTTAAGGGTGTGTCACAGATTCTTCACCAAACTTGACAATGATAATTTATTTTCACCAGTTTGTAATTTCACTTACTTTACGGTTTTGATTCCTTCACTCTTAATGTACTGCCTTTGTCAGAAAAATTCCAGGGCAGGTTTATTTAAAAACAGAAAATTAGATTTAACAAGTAATGATCCTCACTCCAATCGTAGTAGTCCCCTTTGTTATATGTACACAGTTGCCAACATTTCTGGAGGTCTTGGAAGCAAGCAGTGAAATTTTCAACTGTGATGCTTTTAAGCTCATTTATCACATCCCAGTGAATGTCTGCTATGTCTTGACAAAGCTTTGCCTTGTTACCTTCATGCTCACAGTAACAGGAAAAAATCACAAGACAAGAAGTGGCAAATGTAGCAGATGTGAGATGGCAATAACAGAATGTCTGGCCAGATATTCAGTAACAGAGAAAGCAGTATTAGACTTGCATTGTAATGCAGTAAGAACCAGTCCTAAGATTGACACAAATTAGGGTGGTGATGTTGAATTGCTTGTCACAAACATTTGAAGACTTCTATGTAAACAGTTTGGTTCACTGTTTGACCCAAAGGAACATGCTCATGGTAAACTGATCCTTTACTGTCAAAGAATGAGATCGACATTGTCTTTGTTTTTGAAGGTCGTTGAGAGACTTTTTTCGAGGCTGGTGGTTCAGGACTCCACCATTCAGCACTTTGATGTTTCATGTGAGGGTCATGCTGGTAGCACCAACTTTTAATCTTTGGCAGAAATGTGGCTTGTGTCCAGTAGTTCAGCAGAAATTCTTCATGTTTCCTCTTTCTGTTCATCAGTTAGTATGTGAGGGACAAGTTTTGCATTAAGTTTTCATTTCCCTAAATTTTCACATAAAATGTTATGACACATATCACAATTCAAATTAAGTTCTTCTGATATCGTACACAGAGTTACTTAATGGTCTTCATGCATTAACTGCCCCCCTGCTTCAGCGATCACCACCCAGCAACAGCTCATTTTCACTGCATATTGAGAAGAAAAAAAAGTGCTACTTAAAATTAATATCTTGGTGAATAGGTGAATATTTTCATACATTGATTCAAATTACCATGCATTTCATTGATATTAACTTCATTTCCATATCTCTGCTGATCTCTGATATATTTTTTCTTTTAAGTACAGATAATTTGTAATTTAAAAGATGTACTTTTAACATTGTGAACTTCACAGAATTACATGTACTATTTCATGCCTTAAAATTGCTCTTTTGCATTATTTTCAGATTAGTAAATGATCTTGAGATGGCTTGTTTCAAATTTCCAAACTTTGGGAAGGATTTCATAAAATCTCAAAAGCTTAGTCCAGACAGTTTTATACAGATGGCAATTCAGTTAGCATATTACAGGTATGATAGACTTATAATACTTAACTTACAATGTGTGCCACCATTGGTGTGGGACAGTCAAATTATGTCTAAGGAGGACTTCCTTTTTTGTCTTATTAAAAATCTACACAATATTTTGTTTCCTGGTGTATGTAGAATTTAAGTGGTCTAGTAGAAAGGTGATATAATCATGATTCATTTAGGTGAGCAGATGCTGGTTCCATAACAGTTTGTCCTGATGTGCCAGTCACTGTAGTTGGTACGTAGGTGTGATGTGACTGTCAATAACACCAACTAGTCAACATTATTTGCACCTTGGCATTACCAGCAGTAAAAATCTTAGTGCTCTGGTACTTTAAGCAACACTTTTTTTCCCCTTCTACCCAAAAAATTGGTTTTAAGTAGCTGAAGCAAGGAATTTATTAGAAGTATTCAGAAAAAGATGAGTAAAATGTTTCAGTAAATGAGTAATTGGGAAAGCTGGTCTTGTCCAGTGGTGATTTTACATTGCCAAAACGCAGCCATTCATGGTGTACTGAATGTTTGAACTTTCTTTAAAATAAAGTAAACAGTGATGTATTGCTAACGTGAAACAGAAGCCTTAAATGAAGTTGCTAGATGTAACTCCCATTCACACAACTGTTAAGTTTATGGAGCTTGGTACAAAATTCCTTGGCTCCAGTGTATTCCCTACACGTCCTCATCGAAGCTAGAGTGCAGATTGAGCAGTAAAATTAACCATCAATGAATTTCATATTTAATAGTAGCATAATAAATGTTCAAAATATTAAATTTCTGTAAATCATTCACACAAGACAGAACTCGTAAATGACTCGGAAAGATATCAGAGAATGCAGCACAGAAGGTGTAGAAAGACAACAGCAAAGTACAGAAATCAATAAGTAAAGATGAAGTGGAGGATTACATAGTCCTATTTTTAACTGATTGCCCTGAAAGAACTTCATTGATGATGGTGATAGTAGCAGAGTGTCGAAATACAGTAATTTGTGCTTCTAGTTCCATGTCATCATTGTAACAGAAGCCTGGTTTTTGTTCAGATACATGATTTTGCATAAAAATTGGCTTACACTGTCACAAATTCAAGACATTGTTTTGGATAATTAGGATTTTTTTAAAAGAAATGGGCACTGTCTTAGTGTCTCTTGTATAATGTGTAACAATTCGGACAGTTGCAGTCTTGTAAAAATGTAAAATTTTAACTATAAACTCTGTGAAAAATCTTGTAACTGGAGCAAATAAACAAAATGAAAAGATGAAATTAAAATGCACCCCAAGTGTCACATTAAACAACAAAGGAAGGAAAAAAAACTACTGCATTTTTCTTTGTCTTCAGTGGAACGTTGCTATTAAAATCCTCTAATGTGCAACCACTAGTCTCTGCTAGTTTACTCCAGAGTTCCTTAAATTTTTAAACATTCTGCAATGTTCATGTTGTTGTTCCTCATGTAATCTTCTGTTCTGAGTGATTTAACTTTCTGTACAATAACTCCTATCAACTTAGGTTCTTTTCTTATGTCTAGTTTGTAAAAATACCTGAAGCTCCTGTTGCTCTGAGTTGTAGTAGTTTATTTTATCTTCTAGACAATCAGGTAGTGATTAAGAGGAAATGAAGAAGTGGCACTGTTTCTCATAAGAATATTTGGTGTCCTTTAGCATGACCACATGCTGTACAGCATGATGAATTCAAGGCAGTCATTCTCAATAGTCATTCCAATTTATAAGTGCTGCAGGAAAAGGCAGATGACAGATGTCGTCTGATATCAGTTGTCCAAGGCTGTTAGCTATTAGAGTTCAAAATTGTGCTTGTCGAGCTCAGAAGTTTGAATATAAATTTTACCTGTAGACCAAATCAGTGAACTCAACAGACTAGCTGCAGAGCTCATGCACTTTGCTGTTAGACAGAACACTCTTTAGATAGCTATAAGAAAGGATATTCATGTTCATAACATTTCATATAATTATCTGATTATGTTATGTGCATAACAGATAATTCCAAAGAAATCATCATCATACCATGTAGCATACTTCTAACAAATATTTATTTACATTGCTTTTAATTTCAAGGACAGGTTTTGTTTAAACTTTTATTGAAATGGACACATTAAATTCCCGATTAAATAATGCAAGGCCAAAGAAAACTCTTCCAGGGCAATATTTTAATTACTTGCTAATTTACTTTTTTACAAAATTATAATTAAATTCCATGCTTAAATTTTATAGGCAAGGGTTGAGTTTATACTCAAAGCTGGTTAATCATGTATAGAGCATGTTTTATCATCCTGCTAATATCTACTTTGAATGTTCACTTAAATTAGCATCAATAATATATTCTCCTTCACTATTCACAACAGTCTGCCAATACTGGGGTAACTTTTTGACGCCGCAATTGTAGAAATCGTGTGGTTTTGAAGTGAAGAACTCCTCATCGAGCCATGTTCGGAGCACATTTTCGTCCAGGAAGGAGGTTCCTTGAAGGTTGTTGAATAGATAGTGGGAAAAGTGAAAATCTGAGGGCGCAAGATTAGGTGAATAAAGTGGGTGTGGAATTACTTTCCAATCCAAATTCTGTATAGTGCTTTTTCTCAGTCTAGCAGAATGCAGGTGGGCATTATAATGGAGTAGCACCACACAGACTTCCTAGTTGTTCTTGGATTGCATCTGCAGGACATCTCAGTTGTTGGTAATAATGTCAGCAGTGATGGTAACACTTCAAAGAAGCAATTCATAGTACATTACATCATCATTGTTCCACCAGATGCGTAAGATTATCTTTTGTGATCTGTGCACGTCTTTGTATAGGGAGTTGAGGCTTTGTTTGGGCTCAACCATTCATTTCTTTTCCTTATGTTAGTATAAACACAATGATACGGGATAGGAAAGGTTGATGCTGTTCATGACCAATTCAAGACAAGCAAGCAGAGATGCACTTATTGCCATCTGTTGACTATTGTGGTTTTAGGAATTTTTGCACCTTCCTCATTGCATGGTGGAACGATCACATTTCATCAAATTTGCCAGTTCTCAAGTACACTGACATAGAACAGTGCAGATCAATGTGTTTAAACAATCTTCTTCAAACCCCAAAGGTCTTCCTGAATACGGAGAGTAACTAACGTCAGAACAATCCTCCTGAAAATGTGTAAACCATTTCCTTGCTGTTTTCTGCCCACCTGCATTAGCCCCATACGTGGCACAGCATTTCTGGCTGCGTCTGCTGCTGTCACCCCTCTGCTGAACACAAAAGAAGAATGTGTTTGAAATGCTCAGATTTCTCCACTTGATGCTCAATTTTATAGTCTCCACAGCTCCACTCTCTGTCTCCAAATGATGAAATAACAATATGTCAACTCAAACAAAAACAGTGAACTACAAATTAAAAAAATGATAATCAATAAATAAACTCATAGCAACCCAAATACCAGCATGTGAAACAAAAGCACTATGAACTTATGCACAATTCAATTACAGGAATGCTACTATCATGGCTAATCATCTTTCATTTGCAGAACATTTAATCTGTAAGTATGTAAACAGCAGACTCTATACCAAAGAATCTTAGTAGTAAGTCAATTTCGCTTCCTCGAGTGTCTGTGAAGCTTTTCTGATAGGACTACAAATGGTAACCACCTTTTCTCCTTGTATTTTCTTATAAACAAATACACCTATTTTTAAAAACTTGGAAAGTATTTTCTTCAGAATTGCTCAGCATGTAACATTGTGTGCCAGTATTTTCCTCATAAAACATCCAAAAAAAGGCTTATAATGCCTGTTGTAACATACTATTGCTTATTTACGTAGAATTATATTTATTAATACTGAAGATAGTAGGTCATACGACTCGTTAATTGAACCTGCCCTGTATTTGCAAGTAGCATACAGTAACTTTTTTTCTGTGAGTATCCTATGACAACATTGAGAGGCTAATTATGTCTTGATTTGAAAGATATTATTTAGCGCTCCTTGAAGTGCTACTTAGCATTATGAAGTACTCTTGTTGATAGTCTTTGAAAACTCAAGTTAACATCATGTACTGTAATAAAAAGCTAATCACTAATCACACTCAATTGGGTAAGAAAAGTATGACATAACATGGCTGGCTGATGTAGAAGGTGGAGACCTGACCGATGAAAAGTCTGAAAAGTTGCATGAAGAACACTTAAGTTTTGAATAGGTCCACTCATCTTTAAAATTTATGAAGCTGAGAATGGATAAAGTGACCTCAGTGTTAACACTTTATCAGATTGAATCAAATGAATGAAGTGAAAATATTCAATAGTTTATTTATCTGTTAAAGTGTCCTTTAACTCTGCATGCCTTGCTCATCACTTGCACAACAGTATATTCAAGAATATTTCAACTCCTCCCCTGTCCCTCCCTTCTCCCCTGTCTCTCCCTTCTCCCCTCCCCCTCCCTCTTACCTCCCTCCCCCCTTTGCCTCACTCTCCCCCCTTTGCCTCACCCCCCCCCCCCCCCCCCGGGTTGACCCGCTCTCCCCCCCGTTTGCCCCGCTCCCCCCCCTCACGTACACACACACACACACACACACACACACACACACACACCTTTTCTGCTGCTCCTACAATTCTCATTTACCTCCTCGACAAAAGTGATGTTACAAATTCTTAAAATCATTCATGGCAGCTGTAAAGTAACAATATTTAAAAAAAAAAAAAATATATTAGTGGTGGTAAGGTGCAGGCCTCAAATTCTCTTTCTGAATATTTCTTTAAAGAATATCAGATTTAACATAATAAATACTTCAAATTTTACATTTTGTCCATTTATTAGGCTTCATAGTCAGCCTGGTGCCCATTATGAATCTGCATCAACTAGAAAATTTATTCATGGTCGGACAGAAACCATTCGCTCTTGTTCGATTGAATCTGTTGAATTTGCAAAAACAATGCTAGACTCGTCAAAGTCTGATAAAGAGAAGGCAGCAGCTTTGCAGAAAGCCATCAAAAGTCACAAGGATTACACAATACAGGTTAGTATTAAAAAGAATATCAGTTCCTTGAAATAAATAGACTGTGATAATATCTCAGCCCCATATTATTAGTTTATGTAACCTGATCATATTAGGACTTTCAGTCCATGTCTTACATCAGATCAGGGTTTAAAAAATCTGTAGTTTTTACATCATAGTTACTCAAGAAATGACAGTTTTTACATAATAAATAGTAATAAAATGGAATTAATAGAATTCAGTATAACTTTAATGTAACTGCCCCAGTGTGAATAACATAACAACTAAAAACTAATAACATTATACTACTGCTCATGGTGGTGGTGGTGGTGATGGTGGTGGTGATAACAGCAGGTACAAAACGTATTTATAGGTGTACTAAAATGACATTTTCTGGGATGTAATAATATGAAAAGGATAGTTGCTACTCATCATACAGCAGAGATGCAGGCACAACAAAAAGACTGTCACAAAATGAGCTTTTGGCCAATAAGGCTTTTGTTGAAAAAATTAAACACACACACACACTAACTAACTAACTAACTTACACTCGTGGAAACGCAACTCGCACACACATGGCCACAGTTTCTGGCAGCTGAAGCCAGCTGGTTTGGGTTCAGCTGGCAAACACTGTGGACACGGTTTTTAGGACAGTCCAACACAAAATGCTTCAAAACAGGAGGATTACCATCTGTAAAATTGTTGCTAAGATTCCTAAGAGTTCTTATGGTACAGTTGAAAGAGCTTTGACTGAAAAATTTGGGTATCCCAAGTGTTAAATTCGACAGGTACCGCTTATGCTGACAGCAGAACATGAGCAGAAATGTCTTCTCTGTGCTCGCCAGTTTCTTCAGAAGTGTCAAGAAGATAAGGAAGGATTACTGGACTTATTTTTACGGGAGACGAAACATGGTGTTAATGAAAGAAAAATGCAAGCAGTGGCATCCCTCAGGGTCATCAGTTGCAAAGAAGTTCTAACAAACTCCTTCTGCTGATAGTCATGGCCATTGTGTTTTCGGATTTTAAGGGGATTTTGGTCATCAGTTCCGTGGAATCTGGGACAACCATCAACTCAGATAGTTATTGTGAAACACTATGAAAACTCAGGCAGCTATCCAGAACCAACAGAGGTGACGACTGACAAAGGTGTAATGCTGTTTCATGATGATGACTGATCTCACGTCTCCTGCCAAACCCAGGAACTTTTGACAAACATTGGTTGGACTATGTAGGTTTGCAGAAGAGCTGCTGTGAAGTTTGGAAAGTTGGAGACGAGGCACTGACAGAATTGAAGCTATGAGGACGGGTCGTGAGTCATGCTCGGGTAGCTCTGACGGTAGAGCACTTGCCCGCAAAAGGCAAAGGTCCCGAGTTAAAGCCTCAGTCCAGCACACAGTTGTAATCTGCCAGGGAGTTTCATGTAGAAAATAGTGTAAGAAATTCTCTTTCTTGTAAAAATAAATTTTGGTGGGTCTGCCACTGAAATATTATACGTAAATTGGAAACAACTACTTAGCTGTACACCCGAAGCAGATCATTAATCAGTCTCGCTGAGAAAACTTTAAAATGGTGCGAGTAATGATAAACTGCATAGAGCTGAGTAATAGATTGTCAGACAAACAGAATACGAATGTTGTGACTCTGTTCCTTAACTTATGTTTTTCTTCAGAATATATGGGCATGTTAAATTCGTATGTAAACTCCCAATTTAAGTAACAATTGATAACAATGCATCTTAACAAAATATTCTTTTTCTTAGAAGATAAATTAATGTATCACTGGAAAGTTTAGCCAGTACTTGTTTATTCTTGTTGTTGTTGTTGTTGTTGTTGTTGGCAATTGTTGCAATTTATTTCAGTGTAGTGTTCAGAATACGAGGGGCATTTGAAAAGTCTGTGCAAAGTCCGAGAGATGGCACGATGTTTAGTTAGTAGTAACTTTGGAAAGAATGCACACCAAGTTTCAGCCATATTGGTCTATTTCTTTATGTTTGGCACGCGTGTGAAACAAGGAAGTCTAGCGATTGTCAAAAAATGGACGAAAAGGAATTTTGTGTGGTGATTAAACATTACTTTATAAAAGGCAAAACGCCTCAGGAGACTAAAGAGAAGCTTGATAAACATTACGGCGACTCTGCACCTTCGATTAGAACAGTTTATAAGTGGTTTCAAAATTTTCGGAGTGGCAATAGGGGAACAAGTGATACTGAATGTTCTGAACACCCTGTGCGGGTTACGACTCCAGAAATCATCTATAAAATCCATGATATGGAGATGGATGACAGAAGAGTTAAGGTGCGTGTGATTGCTAGTGCTGTGGGCATCTCAAATGAACATTTACGTAATATGTTGCATAAACATTTGGACATGAGAAAGCTATCCGCAAGATGGGTCCCGCGATTGCTAACGCTTGACCAAAAATGGAATCGTGTGAAGTGTTGCAAGGATGGTGTGCAGCTGTTCAGGAAGAATCTGCACGACTTTAAGTGTCATTTCAACACTGTGGAAGACACAGGGATACAATACTATACTCCTGAGACCAAACAAGAATCCATACAATGGGTTACCAAGGCAGAATCTGCACCAAAAAAAGGTAAAGACCATTCCTTCGTCCGGAAAGGTTATGGCGACTGTCTTTTGGGATTCGCAAGGGATAATCCTCATCAACTATCTGGAAACGGGTAAAATTGTTACAGGTGAATGTTGTTGTTGTTGTTGTTGGTCTGGTCTTCAGTCCTAAGACTGGTTTGATGCAGCTCTCCATGCTACTCTATCCTGTGCAAGCTTCATCTCCCAGTACCTACTGCAACCTACATCCTTCTGAATCTGCCCTCCAATACTAAATTGGTGATCCCTTGATGCCTCAGAACATGTCCTACCAATCGATCCCTTCTTATAGTCAAGTTGTGCCACAAGCTCCTCTTCTCCCCAATTCTATTCAATACCTCCTCATTAGTTATGTGATCTACCCATCTAATCTTCAGCATTCTTCTGTAGCACCACATTTCTAAAACTTCTATTCTCTTCTTGTCCAAATTATTTATCGTTCATGTTTCACTTCCGTACATGGCTACACTCCATAAAAATACTTTCAGAAATGACTTCCTGACACTTAAATCTATACTCCATGTTAACAAATTTCTCTTCTTCAGAAATGCTTTCCTTGCTATTGCCAGTCTACATTTTATATCCTCTCATTTCCTAATCTAATACCCTCAGCATCTCCCGACTTAGTTCGACTACATTCCATTATCCTTGTTTTGCTTTTGTTGGTGTTCATCTTATATCCTCCTTTCAAGACACTATCCATTCCGCTCAACTGCTCTTCCAAGTCCTTTGCTGTCTCTGACAGAAATACAATGTCATCGGCGAACCTCAAAGTTGTTATTTCTCCTCCACGGATTTTAATACCTACTCTGAATTTTTCTTTTGTTTCCTTCCCTGCCAGCTCAATATACAGATTGAATAACATCGGGGAGAGGCTATAACCCTGTCTCGCTTCCTTCCCAACCACTGCTTCCCTTTCATGCCACTCAACTCTTATAACTGCCATTTGGTTTCTGTACAAATTGTAAATAGCCTTTCGCTCCCTGTATTGTACCCCTGCCACCTTAAGAATCTGAAAGAGAGTATTCCAGTCAACATTGTCAAAAGCTTTCTCTAAGTGTACAAATGCTCGAAATGTAGGTTTGCCTTTCCTTAATCTAGCTTCCAAGGTAAGTCGTAGGGTCAGTACTGCCTCACGTGTTCCAATATTTCTATGGAATCCAAACTGATCTTCCCCGAGGTCAGCTTCTACTAGTAAGAATTCGCGTTAGTACTTTGCAACTGTGGCTTATTAAACTGATAGTTCGGTAATTTTCACATCTGTCAACACCTGCTTTCTTTGGGATTGGAATTATTATATTCTTCTTGAAGTCTGAGGGTATTTCGCCTGTCTCGTACATCTTGCTCACCAGATGGTAGAGTTTTGTCAGGACTGGCTCTCCCAAGGCCGTCAGTAGTTCTAATGGAATGTTGTCTACTCCCGGAGCCTTGTTTCGACTTAGGTCTTTCAGTGCTCTGACAAACTCTTCACGCAGTATCATATCTCCTATTTCATCTTCATCCTCTTCCATTTCCATAATATTGTCCTCAAGTACATTGCCCTTGTATAGACCCTCTATATATTCCTCCCACCTTTCTGCTTTCCCTTCTTTGCTTAGAACTGGGTTTCCATCTGAGCTCTTGATATCCATACAAGTGGTTCTCTTTTCTCCAAAGGTCTCTTTAATTTTCCTGTTGGCAGTATCTATCTTACCCCTAGTGAGATAAGCATCTACATCCTTACATTTGTTCTCTAGCCATCCCTGCTTAGCCATTTTGCACTTCCTGTCAATCTCATTTTTGAGACGTTTGTATTCCTTTTTGCCTGCTTCATTTACTGCATTTTTATATTTTCTCCTTTCATCAATCAAATTCAATATTTCTTCTGTTACCCAAGGATTTCTACTAGCCCTTGTCTTTTTACCTACTTGATCCTCTGCTGCCTTCACTACTTCATCCCTCAAAGCTACCCATTCTTCTTCTACTGTATTTCTTTCCCCCATTCCTGTCAATTGTTCCCTCTCCCTGAAACTCTGTACAACCTCTGGTTCTTTCAGTTTATCCAGGTCCCATCTCCTTAAATTCCCACCTTTTTGCAGTTTCTTCAGTTTTAATCTACAGTTCATAACCAATAGATTGTAGTTAGAGTCCACATCTGCCCATGGATATGTCTTACAATTTAAAACGTGGTTCCTAAATCTCTGTCTTACCATTATATAATCTGTCTGAAACCTTTTAGTGTCTCCAGGCTTCTTCCACGTATACAACCTTCTTTTATGATTCTTTAACCAGTGTTAGCTATGATTAAGTTATGCTCTGTGCAAAATTCTACCAGACGGCTTCCTCTTTTATTTCTTAGCCCCAATCCATATTCACCTACTACGTTTCCTTCTCTCCCTTTTCCTACTACCGAATTCCAGTCACCCATGACTATTAAATTTTTGTCTCCCTTCACTATCTGAATAATTTCTTTTATTTCATCATACATTTCTTCAATTTCTTCGTCATCTGCAGAGCTAGTTGGCATATAAACTTGTACTGCTGTAGTAGGTGTGGGCTTCGTGTCTATCTTGGCCACAATAATGCGTTCACTATGCTGTTTGTAGTAGCTTACCCACATTCTGTTTTTTTTATTCATTATTAAACCTACTCCTGCATTACCCCTATTTGACTTTGTATTTATAACCCTGTTTTTGCCTGAAAAAAAGGTGAATATTATTCATCGTTATTGGACCGTTTGAAAACACCTGCGACAAAAACGCTGGCAATTGGTCCACCATAAAAAGCCCTTTCCATGATGACAGTGCACCGGCATGCACCTCAGCAGTTGTGATCGCAAAATTAATGGAAATAGGATTCCAACTTGTTTCACATCCTCCCTACTCCCCAGACTTGGCTCCCTCGGACTGCTATTTGTTTCCCAATTTGAACAAATGGCTGGTGGGACAAAGATTTTATTCAAACAAGGAGGTGATTGCAGCAACTAATAGCTATTTTGCAGACTTGGACAATTCCTATTATTCGGAAGGGATCAACAAATTAGAATAGCATTGGACAAATTGTATAAGTCTAAAAGGAGACTATGTCAAAATATAAAAAAGATTTGCCCCAAACATGTAAGTAATTTTTTATTTTTGCACGGACTTTTCAAATGCCTCTTGTAAATTGAGTTGCACTTTACATAACTGTTTAGGGCAATATGATTCAATATTATTATTATTTATCTCATATTTCTGTTTGCATTATTAGGCAGTGAATGGCCTTGGTGTGGATCGTCATCTGCTTGGATTGAAAATGATTGCAATTGAGAATGGATTAGATGTACCAAAACTGTTTCTAGACTCTGGCTACATTTGCAGTACCCATATGAAATTATCCACAAGTCAGGTTAGTAAATTTATCAGGTGATCAAAGCCCTGTTTTTACTCTCTTCCTCTCTTTTCATTTAATTAATAACAAATTAGTTTACTTACATGATCAATAAATAATTTGTAAAAACATTGCTGGTAGCTACATTACTTTTAATATTCACCAACCTTTTTCTTTAAATATTCTCATTATTTCTTAATTTGCACCTAGATGTCTTCACATTCTATTGCAATGGCATTTTTGCAGGTTGCAGCTCGCTGTGAAGCATTTATGTGCTATGCTCCTTTGGTGCCAGATGGTTATGGATGCTGCTATAATCCAAGAGACAAAGAGATATTTTTTGGCACATCTGCATTCAATTCGAGTCCCGAAACCAGTGCGCAAAAATTTAAAGAGGCTCTTGAACAGTCTCTCATTGACATGCAAAATGTATTACTTGCAAGTCAGTTGAAATCAAAACTCTAAAATATAAGAGAGAAGAAAGAAAGATTTATAAGACATACAAAAGATAAGCATAACATCATCTTGCTGTGGAAGCAATATGACAGACAGAAATGGTAACTGATATATTTGTATATCTGTATCTTTCTCAAGCACTGAATTATGCAGTCCACTGGGTCAATTTTTTTCTGCCATCAGTATTTTTTAAAGTGTTATAGATTGTCACACATGTGAACAGTGGTTACCTGCATGAATAATTTTTTAATGAATGTTGTTAAAAAGAAATTAAAGAATGTATTCTGTAATTGTCACTGTGCTTTGTACAATTGTTGTGGTAATTGTTTGTAACCTACAGAATAATGTTTTTGTAACTGATGCCATGAGATTTTATGAAGAGAATTATATTTAAATACTACTGCAACGACTGAATTTGTTATACGTTTTATACGGTGTTGTAATTTTTATGACAAAGTTTATATTAAATAATCACTAACAACTGCAAATCATTTTATTTTATTTTATTTTATTTTTTAAAAGAGGTGAGGAAGGAGGTTGTGTGTGTGTGTGTGTTTTCTCAAAGTATCTACGAAGTGCAAGTGCAGTATGTACCGAAATTTATGAACTTTTGTCAGATTTGCTTCACTTAAATTTATTATTTGTTTGCCTTTAAACCAACTAACTTACTAAATAATTAATGCTGAAGTTCAGAAGCACACACATTATGCATTCCAGTAACCAATTTACTTTTGGATTCCATCTTTTACCACAATACTTTTGTTACCTTAATTTTTATGAACTGAATGACACCATTAATTAAGAATTTGCATAGATTATCATAAATGATTATACACCTAAAATACATCTTGAAAAGGGTTATTCCTAAACTATTTTATGCATCCACATTGGGAAAAACCCATTTTCAAGGCGTATTCTGGTAAAAAGATAGAATCCAAAAGTATGTGACTAACTCTGCAATGCACACTCCTGGAAATTGAAATAAGAACACCGTGAATTCATTGTCCCAGGAAGGGGAAACTTTATTGACACATTCCTGGGGTCAGATACATCACATGATCACACTGACAGAACCACAGGCACATAGACACAGGCAACAGAGCATGCACAATGTCGGCACTAGTACAGTGTATATCCACCTTTCGCAGCAATGCAGGCTGCTATTCTCCCATGGAGACGATCGTAGAGATGCTGGATGTAGTCCTGTGGAACGGCTGCCATGCCATTTCCACCTGGCGCCTCAGTTGGACCAGCGTTCGTGCTGGACGTGCAGACCGCGTGAGACGACGCTTCATCCAGTCCCAAACATGCTCAATGGGGGACAGATCCGGAGATCTTGCTGGCCAGGGTAGTTGACTTACACCTTCTAGAGCACGTTGGGTGGCACGGGATACATGCGGACGTGCATTGTCCTGTTGGAACAGCAAGTTCCCTTGCCGGTCTAGGAATGGTAGAACGATGGGTTCGATGACGGTTTGGATGTACCGTGCACTATTCAGTGTCCCCTCGACGATCACCAGTGGTGTACGGCCAGTGTAGGAGATCGCTCCCCACACCATGATGCCGGGTGTTGGCCCTGTGTGCCTCGGTCGTATGCAGTCCTGATCGTGGCGCTCACCTGCGCGGCGCCAAACACGCATACGACCATCATTGGCACCAAGGCAGAAGCGACTCTCATCGCTGAAGACGACACGTCTCCATTCATCCCTCCATTCGCGCCTGTCGCGACACCACTGGAGGCGGGCTGCACGATGTTGGGGCGTGAGCGGAAGACGGCCTAACGGTGTGCGGGACCGTAGCCCAGCTTCATGGAGACGGTTGCGAATGGTCCCCGCCGATACCCCAGGAGCAACAGTGTCCCTAATTTGCTGGGAAGTGGCGGTGCGGTCCCCTACGGCACTGCGTAGGATCCTACGGTCTTGGCGTGCATCCGTGCGTCGCTGCGGTCCGGTCCCAGGTCGACGGGCACGTGCACCTTCCGCCGACCACTGGCGACAACATCGATGTACTGTGGAGACCTCACGCCCCACGTGTTGAGCAATTCGGCGGTACGTCCACCCGGCCTCCCGCATGCCCACTATACGCCCTTGCCCAAAGTCCGTCAACTGCACATACGGTTCACGTCCACGCTGTCGCGGCATGCTACCAGTGTTAAAGACTGCGATGGAGCTCCGTATGCCACGGCAAACTGGCTGACACTGACGGCGGCGGTGCACAAATGCTGCGCAGCTAGCGCCATTCGACGGCCAACACCGCGGTTCCTGGTGTGTCCGCTGTGCCGTGCGTGTGATCATTGCTTGTACAGCCCTCTCGCAGTGTCCGGAGCAAGTATGGTGGGTCTGACACACCGGTGTCAATGTGTTCTTTTTTCCATTTCCAGGAGTGTATAATGTATTTGCTTCTGAATCAAACCAAGATGTAGTTTCCAAAACTGAATTTCTTCATTCCCCAGTCTGTATATAGCACACCACACCCCACCCCAATGTAGTCAATCTGCTACCGGATTTCAATACACACACAGTACCTGTGTATCAGAATCTTAATGTCATGTAATTTTGTGTGTCACCTTTTTGTGAATGAAGTCAGTGCACACACAAACTGCAGTCGTGCGGTACTTAAAGAATACCATTGGCTTATATTGTATTAACTGCACAGTGTCAACTGTATAAATTTCTGTGCATTATTACCTGTCATTATGCAAGTTGCTGTGTCCACTAATTCTGTAATATGAAGTCAACTTTGATATTGAACTGTAAGATTTCATATGTAAAAGCATACTATGATTGTCTTGCCACTTTCAAACTCTTGTAGAAATATAAAAATGCTTGCCAGTAAACAACCATATCATGTGTAAGCTGGAACTGGTAATCGTACTGTTTTTAATGACAAGAAGTGTGGGAAAAGTTGTATGGTGAACATATTGCAAGCTTTCTCGTAATGCCAGTTTTGAAGACCTTCCTACAATAAAGCCCAATCTACATGGAACATTTGAGCTGACAAGATTACCCGTGATGCACCATTTCCACCAGCGCCTACTGTGTAGATTGGGCTCACTTGCACGAGATTCAAATTTACACATATAAAGGATTATTAAGCTACAAAATAAGGCTGTAAAATGAATGACAAAATTTTCTCCTAAAATTTCCTTCAAAATAAATTCAGGAACTAAACATATTAACAGTAGGATCACTGTAATTATTTATGTAAAAAGTAACAAAGTAAATATCAAGCCATACACCACATCTCAAAGGAATTAATCTTCAAGTAATGTTTCAGAACTGCCACATCTGTACCTGCACTTTTCGGAGCATACATTTTCTAGTGTGGCTAAACGATAATGACTTCAGCTATAAACAATTCACATTATCTCTCTCCCAAACCACTATAAGATTTAAGTTTACAATATGTTAAGTAATTTTCTTTGCAAAGATTCAAATAGTCAACTCTAAAATGCATTTTCGTAGTAGTTTGTGCCACAGAATTCATCTGATTTTTCTGTTTCACTGTAAGAAACACACTCAGCAATTCATTTCTTCTCAGTAAAAGCTTATTATAAAGGCTTGTGAATTTACAATGATCTCTTGTTAATAATTCATGGCTTTCAGACTCTGACTTTAGGAATGGCATGATACAATGAAAATCTTCGAATACTGCTGACAAAGCACTCTTCTCAATAGAAATCCAACGGATATGAAACAGCTTTTTAACAACCTGTAATGCCTACAGCCACCAAAATGTTTTTAAGTTTTGCAGCTGTATGTGGTTTTTGGTAATTGTGTGTAAAGTTCATCTAACAAGCATTCAGAGCTATGAACTGCATTTACCTCACTAATGACTTATTCAGAAACAAGATCCATCCTATGTGCCATACGCTGTACACTAATCATGTGCAGGGGTATATTTCTCACAATTCTAGCTTCTTTTTTACCAGTAAACACTGCCACTCCATCTGAACCATCTCCTACAAGCTTTTCTTGAACCATTTCCACACCTATGCCATCTTTTGAGGAAGCTTGAATAATTTTTTTCTTCAATCGACTTTTTGTCAGCATTTTTCACAATACTGGTGTACAGAAAGAGCAGCATGCGTTAGTTTGTTCAGCCACATATGTAACCTATGAAATCGAGCGGTTTTAAGGAAAACTATCCACATAAATCAAAAAAAGGTCAGTCAGTTTCAAAAAATTAACTAACTTTAAAAGTAACTGTTCTACAGTTTCACGTAACTGATCCTATCTTTTCTGGAATAAGCCCTAGCAGTGGCGCAATTTCACTCAATCATCACCTGAAAGTGCTGCTGCAGAATTTATCTGTACACTAAATAGCCAGAAGCTTCTTTTGGCAGTTCAAAACTGTAAGTTCACCAATCTTTAATTGCATCCTCAAGTTCCTATCGGTGATGACCAGGTCTTGTTGTAGTCTCTAGCAAAGTTTATACACAAGTAGTTGACATGGACAAATATGTAGCTTAAAAGTCAACTCTTCAGATAGCAAAAGTATGTACATTTCAGATGAAGTAATCATAGTTTGTTTCACATGTGATTAAGAAGAAAACTAAAACCCTAAAACTGTTGCTACGGTCAAAAACATTATTCCATTGAATCAAAATACTTAGTTTGGTGTCTATTGCTCATAGCTATAAAATATGTTCTCTTAGCTTGCATTAAACAAATGGGGAGGTGACACAAACGGTTCCCAAGGCTGGGCTAAAGTACAGACTGAAGTTGTAGCACACACAGGCTAAGAGCAGGATTGACAAAACTACCACATATATTTATTATGACAGAACATGGGTTAAAAGAAAATGAAATTAGTGTTTACAACATAGAGGACTATGAAAAAGTGGCTTACTTCTGCAGATGTCAACATGAAGGTGGAGGAGATGCAGTACAAGTACACAATGAAATGGATTGCATACCATTGGCAGTGGACAACTGTACGGAAATGCTATGTGAATCAGCAGCAACACTGTTCAAAAAATTTTGGAACATTCGTGATTTTGTGCAAATGGTGTTTTGGAGCGAAATCTGGTTGGCATCCCAGCACACGTCTGTATTTAATGGGTAACTGCCAGAAGTTGCATTTCTGTATGTCTGTTAGTTATCATTAACTGCTGTTTTAAGTAGAATTTTGTGACACACAGTTTACGAATTTTGAGATGGCAGAGTTAGAGGAGCATGGCACCTGCACTGAATTTTGTGTGAAACTCAAGAAAATCTTTACAGAGACACACCAAATGATGCAGGTAGCCTATAGACCTTCTGGTCTGGAGTCAGATAGGGAAAGCAGGCTTTCCAAGATACGCTGAAGCCACCTTCGTCCCCCCCCCCCCCCCTCCCCCCTGGCCATCTGCTGAAGCTACCTCCTATATACGAGAACAACCCCATTTCATGGTTCGCGCGTGTGGAGCACCTTTTCGAGTTACATCAGGTGACCGACGACAACTCTAAATTTCTATGTCATGTCACGCTCCTCCATGACCACTCAGATTTAATTTGTGACCACCTCCTTTCGCCACTGCTGCCGCCAAAATGAGAGTTCGCCAAGAAGACAATATTGGACTCGCCTGCTTGCCACAGGAATTAATAATCAAGATCCTGTACGAGGAACACCTGGGGGACCGCACTCTGTCAAAACTCTGGCGCCGCCTTCAGCTACTTGTGAGTGAACACACGATGCTGGGACGTTACCCTGTGGGCTGTATGGTCTGCCAAGTTACCTACCAACCTGCAGATACACCTGCTACCGCACCCCTTTGAGTATATGGGCTCTTGCCTTCACATCGCAGATCAGCTGTATGCACTACTGCGACAAAAACAACCAGCACACCTCTCAACGCTGGTTGGCACTGTTTACCGGCCGTCTGCGGTCAAAGGCAGGGCTCCTTTCACCTCCACGCCGTCTACTCCACCGGGCAGTACTCATTCGCTCTCTTCTCTTTCCGAGCACTCAAGAATCGTACATGCACCATACACCCTTGTTTACATAGCGGAACAAATCGAGTACAAACCTCCTCCGCTGTCACAATCACCGCCACCACCAAATCTGGCTCATCTGTACTGTTAGTACCACAAGAAATTTGGGTGAGGTTATGCAAGGTGTCGAAGGCTTGTTGGCGCAATGTGGGAGGGAGCAAGTGCCGGTAGAAGAGTCACACCGTACTTTGTCTGAAATGCCGGGGAACTTGACTTTGGAAAACACGAGCGATGTCTGAGGATCCGTGAGGAGAGCTTGAGATTCCTTGTCAGAGGCCTGGAGAGCGGCAACGTTGGTCAAATCGACGATGCATGAGACAGTATTGATCCATGAAAAGAAATCAGCGGGGATGTTTTCCGTGTATGAATAGATATTTATGGAAACAATTTGTTGTGTATACAGTTATCTGTATTCCTGTTTCCCATAAAATCATTCATGGAAAACAGAGATCTGTGTGTAGAGATAAAGCAAAATGTGAACAGTACAAACATCTACTCAGATTTTGAATTTGTTAAATATGGAGTGCCTCAATGACCAGTGCTGGTCCCACTGCTTTTTACTTTATATGTAAATGATATGACCAAAATATTAGGTGGAAATTCTCTCATGTATGCAGGTGACACTTCATTTATTATAAGTAGTGTTTCAACAGACAACTTACAAAAGCAAGTTTCTCTAAGAATGGGAAATGGAACAAATATTTAAGAGGAAACAATCTTTTTATAAATGTCAATAAAACCACCTGTGCACAAATACATACAAACAAAACTGTATTACTGTCAAGCTTGGAGACTTGGACCTAAAAGAGGCAGAAACTTAAAGCTCCCTGGGTTTAACAGTGGACAGGTACTTGACATGGGAGATGCATATAAATAATATTTGTCCTAAAGTGAGTTCAAGTATATTTCTAATGAGAAAAATGTCAAGGACAATAAACACACAAACATTGCTAACAATGTACTATGGGCTAGTTCATTCACAAATTTCATATGGCACCTGGTCAGGGGAAATTCTTCAAATTTACACATATAAAGGATACTTAAGCTACAAAATAAGGCTATAAAATGAACGACAAATTTATCTCCTAAAGATTCCTTCAAAATAAATTCAGGAACTAAACATATTAACCGTAGGGTCATTATAATTATTTACGTAAAAATTAACCATGCTGCACTGTTAAACAGAGATATCTATAACTGCAACACAAGAAATAAAAACGATTATCATATTGAAGGAAATCAGCTCAGATTAACTGACAAAAAGGCTCTAAATGCAGGATGGCTTCTATACAACATTTTGCCAAACTATATAAAAATGACATGGTACAATCCCTCAGGCTCAGTCATAGGTAAAGTAGATGGCATGGTTCGGCTCATTGGTAAAATGCTAGCGAAATGTATAACTGCTTACTGAACACTAACATGACTCATCATGGATATTGCTCAAATATGTGGGATCCATACTAAATAGAACTAACAGGATATATTGGAGATGATACAGAAGGGACAACACGAATATTCACAGGCTTGTTTGATCCACGAAACAGTGCCACAGAGATTCTGAAAGAAGTGAAATGGCAAACGCTTGAAGATTAAGATACTACTCTGAATGTCTGTACAGCCAACTTTAAGTGATGATCGAGGAATACACTACAGCCCCAACGTTCGCTCCCATAGTGCTTGCAAAAACAAGAATACACTAATTACAGGGCGCAGATGCATTTGAGCAATCATTCTTCCTGCACTCTGTACATGAAGTGAAAAAAGCCCTAATAACTGGTTCAATGGGAAGGACCCTTAGCCCTGCACCTCACAATGATCTACGTAGTACAGGTATGGTTGCAGATGTAAATTACTTTTATTTTAGTTTGTGTCCATGATTGAAACAAATGGCTCTACCAAATTCGACAGAATTATAAAATCGTATTGTGATATTCTACAGTGAAGTTGGGAGCAGTAATGCCATAGTCCTAATACAGATGGTGCAAGATTTCGTACCCTCACGTCTGCTATGGAACGTTTTCGTACAACGCACCAAATACGGCGTGTTTCCATCTCCTCATACTATTGAATATTTTTGATACAGCACAACATACAATTAATTTATCCTGAAAATAGTGTAGTACCATGTAACTCTTACATATAGTACTACACAATGTCAAATTTTTGCGCCTTCTTCTTTGTTGCAGATGATGATAATAAAATGCAGAAATGTCTTTCGCCAATGTGGACGGGGGCTTGACTAACAAACATAGCTGAAAACATGTTGCAGGCTTGGACACGGGCAATGTTATGAACGGAAACGTATTTTAAATTCAGCGTAAACGAGGATTAAGAGTCATTTTCTTGTTTGGTTTCAGAAATGATTTGAAATGTTCCTCGTTTGCATACCTATCATCAGGAAACGGTAACATAAATCAAGTCGTGAGTTTAATCAACTAGACTATACCAGTTCATTAAACTGGATCGCTGTCAGAAACGTAGATTCCAGAAGTTTTCCGTCGCAAAGAAAACAAGGCGCTCTGTGAAAGGCAGAGATTTTGTTGATCTTTTTGTATTTTTTCCTGCTGTGCCAGTATTTCCCAATTTCCCACTGTGATCCACCAGCAGGAGACCTGTGTAGAATATCTCTCTGATAAAAACTGCGTAATAGATTGGTATACATTCTTCCTTCAACCCCACTTTTTAACTGGATACTTAAGCCGGGTTCACACAGGCAACAAAAGTATCGCCACTGATAATGACGAACGCAGCTGCTTTGCAGTTGCATGTGTGAACTAGTTTTCGGTGGCGCCATTCAAGAAGCGCAACTTTTGTCACGCCACAAAAAGTTAAACTTGGTTCTACTTTGTTGCACCATTTTGCCTTCTCCACAATCGAATAACGTCATTCGATTGCTACCTCACGGCTGGATTCAAACCTTTCTAGTGCGTATTAGTTTGCAGATAGTGCTTTTGTTTGTGCGTTTGCTATTAATATGTCGAAAAAGTGGCCAACAGCGGCAATTATGAGATTCTTGGAGGTGTATCAAGAACGAGAATGCCTTTGGAACCACAAAAGCGAATCATACAAAGACAGAAATTTATTTTCACTGTTGAGAACAGCAAAAGGGGCTATATATTATCACTTACCTTCAAATGAGACTTAAGGGCATCGTAAATAGCATCCAGCACTTCGCACAAGAATACTGAAATAGTATTTTTCGGGACACGGTAGGTGTACTGGAGAGATGACATGGAATCACCACTTGCCAAATATCTGAGAGTTACTTGAAGTTTCACACGAGCAGGGATTGCATCTCTCATATGTGTATCCGATCTTTGAGTAGAGCTTGATACACACCTCAACAAGTACTCGAAATTCGTCTTCGACATCCGAAAATGGTTTACGAATGAATTTTCATCTTCGAATGTTAATTCTTTTATGAGCGTATTTGTTGCTCCCATATAATTTCTGCGCGATATCCACTTACGGATCCATTTGCGTTTCCGTTTCTTTGTTGTTAACTCTTCGTTCAGTTCTAATATGCCACAATTTGCGCTACAACATTAAACGCAGGCCCGAATCATTTCAGCTGAGACAAGTGACGCCATTTTGCAAACTGCGCAATTACGAAGAATTTGTAGCGTCCTGTGTGAACGGTAGCTCACAGCGCCATTCCAGAATGACGTGACTTATGGCAATACTTTCGATGCGTGTGTGAAACCGGCTATTCTCTCCTTGGAAACTTCAAAATGCTGTTGAGACCTCTTTGATGCTACATCATGTACCAACGTATTTAATACATTTATGCGACTGGTTCTGCGGATGGGTTGAAATCCAGGGATTATACAATGGAGGATTCGAAGTAAGTCCACAAAATAGCCATATTTACTTGCGTTCGGACAATACTCATTCAAGAGCTCCTCAGTTCTTTTCTTACTGTTACGACTGATGTTATACTTCCAGCACCGTAATTTGATTTCTCGTAGCGTAATCTTCTCTTAAAGTCCACGTAACACATATATGTAGGTTAATTGGTCCCGTTGTACGAATACTACCAAAAAAACTAGCACAGTTTGTTATTTTGTTATGTAAATGCCTGAGCTACAATCACAGTACATTTTTTTTCCTTATCATAAATGCGCTTACACAGAAATAATAGTATGGAAGTAAATAAATACGGTTCAGTTTGTACAGTTAGACCACAATAATCGGGCAGGCATAAGAAATTTTATAGTATATTTATCTCGATGCGTTTGGCATTACAGATTGGCGCCTTCAACAAACATGGATACAGTTCAGTATAGTACCCGTCAGTAAAATCAGTCTGCCGTATTGAGTGATTATATTCTCACCAAGAATTCAATGACATTTTAGTATTTTCCTAGTGTACACGATCCTTCGTATACCTAAACTTCGAGTACTTCCTTGTGCATGAGAGCTGTGCCGTTTCATTAAATAGTTATTTTATAAAGTTGTTGTACTGTGTCAGTATTCTTGTAATTGTAAGGCGGTCGTATTACAGTTTGTTCACAAAGAGAAGAACGAAGACTCAGATGTAAATCGGCAGAACTCGGTCGACTTCGGTTCGCTCATTTTGTGTGTCCGGCCGCTGCCAACCTCAGCGATCTAATCCAGAACTTTGCGTATGCTGGTGTGTTCCAACTGCTAAGTGATTGTTGTGCCGTGTTGGGTTGTGTCGCACGTTAATCCATACGTTGATGAGCGACGAAACGTTAGATACTCTTTCCACCCGTCGGAGTAGGGTAAGCGGTAGTACTTTACGGTGTGGAGAAAGAAAATAATTAAGCTTTCATTAAATATTGCAAGCAGACCAAAGATAAAAAGTTGCTCCACACACTGTCTCACAGCCGATGAGGAAAGTACACAGAAACAAAGTTAGCACTGTGAAAAGAATTTGGAAATTTTGCAGAGATAATTATGGGAAATCACCACAAACTACCGTCAAAAAGAGATAAATTTAACTTAATATTATTCCTTTGTACAGTTTTTGAAACTGCCTTCCCCTGTGCGAGTTACTTTACAGTGGCAATTTTGTTTGTGTGTGTGTTAAACAGCCGATAGTAATTGTAGGAATTCCTCGTATTGTTTCCCTTACAGAGAGACTTTTTTAAACGACATATACAGTTGCGTAAGTTAGGATCGCAAGTTTTATTACACCTCGCAATGGTTTACTGTTGTGGACATATACAGTTGCGTAAGTTAGGATTACAAGTTTTATTAGGCCTACACCTCGCCATGGTTTACTGTGGTGGACTGTTGGTATCGACTGATTAAAAAAAAAATCCCTCTGATCCTTTACACGACTAAAGCCGCAACAGCAATGGCGATTATTGCCACAACTTAAGTTTTACTTATGGCTTCTTTTAATTTCTAATTGTCTATATGAGAACTGATACAGGGTTAGTAGCAAAAAGAGCCATTATTCAACACGAAACTAAACAATTTCCATTTCATGAATCATTGTAACATTTTGTTACGGTACCCTGTCTCAGTTCTTACTTTTGTAGACATGCAGTACATAGCCCTTAACAGCTGGTACGTAGGACAGTAGATGACACTCAACGCAACTTGCAGCATCAGTAATAGACAAGTGAGTGCAAGATAGTGGCAGCACTGCATTCCGTAAGCGCTGCTGTTACGCTGTGTCCTACGTGAGCGACAGAAGCGGTCGACAGTGCGAGACTTCTGGATAAGTGACACTCCAGCGACAAGCCGCAGCATCAGGCGAAAAGCCCGGGTATCCTGCGTGCGAGCGACCATGTCGCGCTACAAGAGGGCTGCTTAGAGCCAACCAGCTGTTTCTATAAAACGGCGCCCCTAAACTGTAGAATACATTAAGTTTCTAATAAGTTACAATGAACCATGAAATTTTACAGATATTTGATGTTGCGAACATAATTCATCAGCTGTCAGTGTTAAGGCCAAGCGTTTCAATTAATCTAAATAGTCTGTAAAAGTAAAGCATACAAAATTTTGTAGAATACTGTAGCTGGAGAGTAAGGCTACTAAATTAGGTTTACTTAAGATAATGAAACGAAAAGAAATGATGTGCATGAAATTTACAAAGGGAGGAATCTCCATCGAGAATTTCATAAATATCAACTATGATGGTCACCATACAAATTCTTTGAATACAAGTAAATGAACAGAGAAGCATTCGACTATCTCATCAATTAATTAAATACGAATGTTTTTCACATGATCAAGACCTTTTAACAGCCAATTAATGCGGAAGAATGGCTGACTACATGACTAAATACCCTAAATAGCCGCATAAGTACGCAAATTGATACCACTATATATTAAGCAACTGTGCCGTAGCAGTAGCGTTATGGACAGTGATTACGTACTTCGACAAGATCGCTGGTTCGATTCCAGCTTTATTATATTTTAACTGGCTCAGCTACAATTCTGTATGCTAAGTTTTATGTATACTGTTTTCACTGCATTGCTAAGTATATTTTTAAGATCTTGCCCAACAACTTGATCTTTAAGTGTATACACACCTATCCCAGTATATCACACACATTAAGTTCCTACCCAGATAGCACAGTAAGCCGGTTTCAAACTTGTTTCCAGATGTAAAGTTCAAGTATATAAGCTTGATCAAAGCTGGAATATTCAGGCCTGTTAGTTGGATTCAAACTTGAAACAAACATCAAAGTTGGCAGAGTTCAAGCTATATTTCAAGCTTGACTTATCAAGTTTGACTCCAGCTGTATCTACACACGTGGAATACAGCCTGGTATTTACAGCTTGTTTTAAGCTACAAAATTATTAATCTGAATTTATTGAACCTAATTAATTAAATAAATATCAGAATGGAAATAGTGTGAAAAAAATTATCAAGACATGTATGTTTAAAATTGTTTTTTTTTTTTTTTTAATTTAATTATTCTGAAGCCCCCCCCCCCCCCCCTCCCCGGCCCCAGCACACAGACCAGAGCAGGATCAAATATCGCTGACATCTGCTGGTATAATGATCCTGTAACAGGTAAAAGAAAATGTTAGCCATACCTAAACATAAAGCATGTAAAAAGTTGAAACCGATCAACCTAAATATAATTTATGCCCCAGATTAGCAAAATACCTTCAAACTCACTGATGTAGTAAAAATCATTAACTAGTATAAACGTCATTCCAAAGAGTTTTTAAAGTAATTTGAAATAACTTTTTGTTTGAAATGTTTAAAGTAAAGTTAAAGTAAAGACGACATTTGGGTAATTTTGCAATGACTTCATGAAGAAGCCACACATCACTATTTCTAATGGTTTCAGGGCCATTTAATCTGAATTATAAAGAAACAATTACTTGAAATCTTATACACCTCATACTGTAAGCTTATGAGAAAACTACCGTTTAGAAAAAATGTAGACGTTGTATTCTATCCACAATTATATTTTGGTGAGTAAAACTGAATCAAAATGAAATAAAAGATGAAATCTAAATAAATTTAAGAAATTACCAGTTCAGTGGAACTGAAGTGTAAAAGAACAAAAAATGTTCTCCTTGTCATATTTTAATATTGCCTTTTATTAGATTTCAGCCACATTACAAACAACAATAAAAGTAAGAAGTACCAGTAGGCCTTGCAGTATTATTTCACCAGGGAACAACAAAATTAAGAGCAATTGAAAACCAGTCAAAGCTACGTAAATAAAAAAGACTGACACCTATGTAGTGACTGGTTCTTGATGCACTTTTTCCCGTTCACCATGTCATTACTATTTGTATTCGCAAAGAAACTTTTTACACTTCACGATTATTCATTCATGGTGTGACACACACGAGTATTTACAAGTAAACAAATGTAATAGGACAATATATATAAAAAGGCGAGATTTTAAAAAGGTAAAATAACATTACGTTTTAATTTATTGGTCCCACGTACTAGAGAGCTAGTTTAAAATGACCTCTTTTTGCTGAACAACTTGTAATATGTTTTCTTAGCTGGTAATCCATTTCACTTTCATCCAGGTTCAATTTTTCTACGTAAAAGAATATGATATTTCTTTACGTTACATAATAATATTTAACATTTGTAATATTAACGTACCACTAAAGAAAAATGCACCAGCGTACCTGTAATACTGCTATACTGGGTCTAAAGAAGATATATAGTGTAAGGCAGGGGACGCCACACACTTTCCGAACTATTTTCCAGTATAAAACAAACTTCACAACAGTCAACAATCATTAATGCACGTCACAAAAATAAGATGGCCGTAAACCTAGCAGAGTCTGTGCAAGGCTTATAAACGCTTGTGGCGCTTCTTGTGGACGTCTATGGAAGCTATGCTGCGCGCGCATCTGCTGTACAGCCTTCCAGGGAAATTACAGTTTATTTCAAGCTTGGGAAAATTATTTTAATTCAAGCTAAATTTTTACGGCTTGATGTAAACTGTGTAACAGGTTGATTTTTCAGTCTTGAATTTTCAACTGAACCTAAACTCAATATCCACCTTGAAATAAGCTGTGTAACAGGTTGATTTTTCAATCTTGAATTTTCAACTGAACCTAAACTCAATATCCACCTTGAAATAAGCTTGAGTGCTAGCTGGGTAAGAAATTACAATGAACCATGAAATTTTACAGATATTTGATGCTGCGAACGTAATTCATCAGCAGTCAGTGTTAAGGCCAAGCGTTTCAATTAATCTAAATAGTCTGTAAAAGTAAAGCATACAAAATTTTGAGAAGAAAGTCAAAAGTTTTATGTAATGATTTGTCTAAAAAATATGAAATAAAAAATATTAGGGAAACGTCTGGTGCACCTCATTTTCTGTTCATGATTTCGAGCATCATTCAAAGGCATGTAGAACGTTTCTCTGTGCTCTACCTATTTCTTTTACACAGATCAGTTCATAATATACACTCCTGGAAATGGAAAAAAGAACACATTGACACCGGTGTGTCAGACCCACCATACTTGCTCCGGACACTGCGAGAGGGCTGTACAAGCAATGATCACACGCACGGCGCAGCGGACACACCAGGAACCGCGGTGTTGGCCGTCGAATGGCGCTAGCTGTGCAGCATTTGTGCACCGCCGCCGTCACTGTCAGCCAGTTTGCCGTGGCATACGGAGCTGCATCGCAGTCTTTAACACTGGTAGCATGCCGCGACAGCGTGGACGTGAACCGTATGTGCAGTTGACGGACTTTGAGCGAGGGCATATAGTGGGCATGCGGGATGCCGGGTGGACGTACCGCCGAATTGCTCAACACGTGGGGCGTGAGGTCTCCACAGTACATCGATGTTGTCGCCAGTGGTCGGTGGAAGGTGCACGTGCCCGTCGACCTGGGACCTGAACACGTGGGGCGTGAGGTCTCCACAGTACATCGATGTTGTCGCCAGTGGTCGGTGGAAGGTGCACGTGCCCGTCGACCTGGGACCTGACCGCAGCGACGCACGGATGCATGCCAAGACCGTAGGATCCTACGCAGTGCCGTAGGGGACCGCACCGCCACTTCCCAGCAAATTAGGGACACTGTTGCTCCTGGGGTATCGGCGAGGACCATTCGCAACCGTCTCCATGAAGCTGGGCTACGCTCCCACACACCGTTAGGCCGTCTTCCGCTCACGCCCCAACATCGTGCAGCCCGCCTCCAGTGGTGTCGCGACAGGCGTGAATGGAGGGACGAATGGAGACGTGTCGTCTTCAGCGATGAGAGTCGCTTCTGCCTTGGTGCCAATGATGGTCGTATGCGTGTTTGGCACCGTGCAGGTGAGCGCCACAATCAGGACTGCATACGACCGAGGCACACAGGGCCAACACCCGGCATCGTGGTGTGGGGAGCGATCTCCTACACTGGCCGTACACCACTGGTGATCGTCGAGGGGACACTGAATAGTGCACGGTACATCCAAACCGTCATCGAACCCATCGTTCTACCATTCCTAGACCGGCAAGGGAACTTGCTGTTCCAACAGGACAATGCACGTCCGCATGTATCCCGTGCCACCCAACGTGCTCTAGAAGGTGTAAGTCAACTACCCTGGCCAGCAAGATCTCCGGATCTGTCCCCCATTGAGCATGTTTGGGACTGGATGAAGCGTCGTCTCACGCGGTCTGCACGTCCAGCACGAACGCTGGTCCAACTGAGGCGCCAGGTGGAAATGGCATGGCAAGCCTTTCCACAGGACTACATCCAGCATCTCTACGATCGTCTCCATGGGAGAATAGCAGCCTGCATTGCTGCGAAAGGTGGATATACACTGTACTAGTGCCGACAATGTGCATGCTCTGTTGCCTGTGTCTATGTGCCTGTGGTTCTGTCAGTGTGATCATGTGATGTATCTGACCCCAGGAATGTGTCAATAAAGTTTCCCCTTTCCTGGGACAATGAATTCACGGTGTTCTTATTTCAATTTCCAGGAGTGTATTCAACAGATTTGTTTCATTTTTTATGTTCAAGTTTTATTCAGAAAGCATGATCTTACTGACTCCTCGTTTGCCTTCCTAACGTACTTGATTCGAAGGAAGCCTTTTTGACATTTACATATCGCACCAATGTATCTTTTCACGTGCAAAATAGCTAGGCCTTGAACAGATGAAATTTTTGGCACTCATTTACATAGCTTGGCAGCAGCTTTTCGTGAAATATTTCAATTTTTCCTCAACTCATTAATTAAGTTTTCGTTAATTACCCTGAATACTTTCAAGAAGTTAGATATTTTCCTGCAAAACTAGACCTGACCCTTGCCATTTTGATACCCTGTTTATTGTTTCTCTCCCTTTGTTTGGCTATGAAAATTCGGACAAAACCCTACGGTGTAATTTATAGGGAATCTTGTTTGCGCTCTGCTCGTGCGTTTATAAAAACGTATCGAGTGCTAATCATACGATAACATAGTCCTTTCTATGTGCTGTCATTTCCAAAAATTGTCCTTTCGATATCTTGAACCGTTTATGAGATACGACGATTTTTAAAACCACTTGATTCCTGAAGCGCTGGAAAGAATGAAGGGAGATATCATTCCAGTCTCAACTTTAAATACAATGTAGATATATTGATTACATTTCATACGCAATAATGTATGGCCTTAAATGAATTATACGGAAGTCTACCCAATGTGATTTTACCACTACAAATTCTTAAAAATTTCGTGCAGCCATATACTCAATTTCATGCAGCACAGTAACTATGACGAATAATGAAAATAAATTCAGACCTGTATTGTTTAAAGATATCAAGCTATAATATGTGAAAGAACCTAATTTTTTCACCAAATAGTTTTCTTAAAATCGGATGATAAGTATTTCATAACTGCCATCGCGTCTGCTCCACTGCTTTACCGAGAAGACACCTCTCTGTCGCGCGTGCTGCAGTGACAAGCGTCGTCAGTTGCAGTGGGAGACAGGCGGCGATACAGATGTCGCTCACATTGGACACTTCCGTAACAATACCTGCGGTTGTGTTTTGTCGCATGAAGCTGTTGCACGGTGTCGGTCGCGTCTGTCACTGACGTAAGATGCGGCCTTTACCCCTTCACTGCCCATCACCCGCCACAGACTTGCATGCTTAGAGTCATTGGGCAGAACTCGCTTCCTTTGCTCCGCCCCTCCCCTTCCCCCACCCCCTCGAAAAAATCTTAGAATTCATTCTTATTCTTGCACTACCCTCTGGCCCATCCCACAACCTCTCCCCGGAGCCCACCGCTCTCCCCACCCCTACCATTCCCTGCACTCCAACCATCTACATGCTTCCTGAAGTCCATAAACCGAACCACCAGGACGACGCATTGTGGCCGTTACTGAGAGAATCTCTGCTCTTGTAGGCCAACACCTACAGCCTATTACCCTCGATCTACCCTCCTATACAAAAGATACCATCCATTTCCTCCACGAACTGTCCAAAGTTAGTGTACCTTTACAGGGTGTATATGACCCGGGAGACCTGGGAAAACCCTGGGAATTTTTTCATCTGGGAGAAAAGTGGGAAAAACCTGGGAATTTTTTAGAATTCTGGGAATTTTTCATTGTTTTAGTTTTGAGTTAAACTTTTGAAACTTTAACTGGTAAGAACCAATACTCTAACAAAGAATAGTACCATATCTTGCTACTGCGGAATAATACTGCAGCAATAAAAAACGAACAAGAGGGAAAAAAAACGAAAATAAAATTTAAGTTGCAAAGGAAATACATCATATACAACAACAAAACACAGTGTTCATACAAGCATCTGCCAACAGCAAAATGTGTCAAAGGCTTTAGGAAGACTGTGATGTATCTTAAAGTGTAGCATGCGCAAAATAGATCGACATTATATGTGAAAGCTTAGCTTCTCTTGGAGCTTATTAATCTTAGAGACCAATATTATACATAAAAGATTTTCTTTTCTTGTAGCAGCACTATGTATATTAATTTAAACCATTATGGTACCTTTTCCAGTCGGCCATGGTGGCTGAGCGGTTCTAGGTGCTTCAGTCTGGCACCGCGACCGCTACAGTTGTAGGTTCAAATCCTGCCTCGGGCATGGATGTGTGTGATGTCCTTAGGTTAGTTAGGTTTAAGTAGTTCTAAGTTCTAGGGGACTGATGACCTCAAGATGTTACATCCCATAATACTCAGAGCCATTTGAAACATTACCTTTTCCTATTTGTGTGTTCGCACTACTTAACAGTGATGTTGCTATCGACTGACTACATCACGTGTCCTATGCACTGAATATCCGCTGTCATCGGCTGGCGAGATTGCGTGACATGAGCTATGACTGGCTTACAAAAACACATCATAGCCCCGATTTCAATTCTTCGGAAAGTAACATGCGGTGTTTGGTATAATTCGAATTTATACTTTCATAATATGAAAATATGTAGCGTACATGTTGCTGCACATCAGACATCTTTCCAAAACGTGTTTTTTCCCCCTGAGTTTCGTTTTCTAATGTGCCGGGAAATTCTACGCCAGTGTATAAAACCACAACCATTGAAAGGACTGATAAGTTTTACAGTTCCGAGGAATATTATACTGTTACTTAACAATGAAAAAGTATATTTTCATCCGGGAGAAAGTATATTTTTAACCGGGAAAACTGGGAATTTTTTTTCCTCGTCCACGTATACATCCTCCTTTAGCACACAGTGCCCTGCTTGTCACTATTGATACCATCTCTCTTTACACTAACATCCGAAAAAGCCCATGGCCTTACCACTATTGAACACTACCCTTCCCAATACCTGACGGATTCCAAACCAACAACCTCGTTCCTAGTTGCCGTGACCGACTACATGCTGACGGACAATTACTCGTACTTCTCCTTTGACGGCATTACCTACAAACTAATCCAGCTACCACTATGAGACCTCGCATGGCACCGTCCCATGCCAACCTTTTTAATGCCCATTTAGAGGAATCCATCCAAAATCCGAAACCCTTCACCTGGTTCAGATTCATTGATGACATCTTTGTGCTCTGGATTGGGGGTGAGGACACCCTATCCACATTCCTCCAGAACCTCAACACCTTATCCCCCATTCGCTTTACCTGGTCCTTCTCGATCCAACAAACTACCTTCCTCGATGTTGACTTCCACCTCAAAGATGGCTACATCAGTACCTCAGTCCATATCAAACCTACCAGCCACCAGCAATACCTGCACTTTGGCAGCTGCCATTACACACCAAAAATTCCCTTCCATACAGCCTAATCACCCATGGCCATCTCATCTGCAGTAACAAGTGGTCCCTCTCGAAATATACTGAGTTTCTCACTGAGGCCTTTATAGACTGTAATTACCCACCCAATATTGTATCAAAACAGATCTCCCATGCCTTATCTTTCCAGTCACCCACCACCTTCCAAAGTCCCACAGTCCAGCCACAGAGGAGCATCCCCCTTGTCCTTGTGACTCAGTACCACACAGAGAATTACATTCTCTGCCAGGGTTCCAACTACCTCTCATCTTGCCCTGAAATGAGAAATGACTTATCCACTATCCTCCCCACCCCTCCTACAGTGGTATTCCACTGTCCAATGAACCTACACAATATCCTCGTCCATCCCTACACAACGCCTGCTCCCAACTCCTTGCCTCATGTCTCATATCCCTATAATAGACCTAGATGCAAGACCTGTCCCATATATCCTCCCACCACCACCTACTCCAGTCCGGTCACAAACATCACCTATCCCATGCAGTGTTACATGGCTTTATGCTTGATTACAGACTTACTATTTTATCAGTTGATTTGTTTTCACCACATAACGCCCGCTGTTTACGTCCTTCTTTGTTGCTGAGCGATGTATCACTTTTCGTTCTGACGCCGCAACTGTTCCTTTCCTATATCTTTACTACTTTTTATCTATATAAATGATGAACTATTGGTTTTGCCATTTCACAACTTTTTAATAACTGTAGAAGTATTACAAGCATCGGGTCCGACCTAATGTGTCACCCGCCTATACGTTTTACATGAACCTTTCAAGACTCGATCGATTGGTTTACAAAGAGAAAGCAGAATATACACTCCTGGAAATTGAAATAAGAACACCGTGAATTCATTGTCCCAGGAAGGGGAAACTTTATTGACACATTCCTGGGGTCAGATACATCACATGATCACACTGACAGAACCACAGGCACATAGACACAGGCAACAGAGCATGCACAATGTCGGCACTAGTACAGTGTATATCCACCTTTCGCAGCAATGCAGGCTGCTATTCTCCCATGGAGACGATCGTAGAGATGCTGGATGTAGTCCTGTGGAATGGCTTGCCATGCCATTTCCACCTGGCGCCTCAGTTGGACCAGCGTTCGTGCTGGACGTGCAGACCACGTGAGACGGCGCTTCATCCAGTCCCAAACATCTCAATGGGGGACAGATCCGGAGATCTTGCTGGCCAGGGTAGTTGACTTACACCTTCTAGAGCACGTTGGGTGGCACGGGATACATGCGGACGTGCATTGTCCTGTTGGAACAGCAAGCTCCCTTGCCGGTCTAGGAATGGTAGAACGATGGGTTCGATGACGGTTTGGATGTACCGTGCACTATTCAGTGTCCCCTCGACGATCACCAGTGGTGTACGGCCAGTGTAGGAGATCACTCCCCACACCATGATGCCGGGTGTTGGCCCTGTGTGCCTCGGTCGTATGCAGTCCTGATTGTGGCGCTCACCTGCACGGCGCCAAACACGCATACGACCATCATTGGCACCAAGGCAGAAGCGACTCTCATCGCTGAAGACGACACGTCTCCATTCGTCCCTCCATTCACGCCTGTTGCGACACCACTGGAGGCGGGCTGCACGATGTTGGGGTGTGAGCGGAAGACGGCCTAACGGTGTGCGGGAGCGTAGCCCAGCTTCATGGAGACGGTTGCGAATGGTCCTCGCCGATACCCCAGGAGCAACAGTGTCCCTAATTTGCTGGGAAGTGGCGGTGCGGACCCCTACGGCACTGCGTAGGATCCTACGGTCTTGGCGTGCATCCGTGCATCGCTGCGGTCCGGTCCCAGGTCGACGGGCACGTGCACCTTCCGCCGACCACTGGCGACAACATCGATGTACTGTGGAGACCTCACACCGCACGTGTTGAGCAATTCGGCGGTACGTCCACCCGGCCTCCCACATGCCCACTATACGCCCTCGCTCAAAGTCCGTCAACTGCACATACGGTTCACGTCCACGCTGTCGCGGCATGCTACCAGTGTTAAAGACTGCGATGGAGCTCCGTATGCCACGGCAAACTGGCTGACACTGACGGCGGCGGTGCACACATGCTGTGCAGCTGGCGCCATTCGACGGCCAACACCGCGGTTCCTGGTGTGTCCGCTGTGCCGTGCGTGTGATCATTGCTTGTACAGCCCTCTCGCAGTGTCTTGCGGTAGTTTGCAGCATTCGTTTTATTCCTTGCCCACTTGTCGCTACATCAAACTTTCATGGTGATCGTTGGGCAACGTCCTCCACGTTATCTGCAACATAAATAAACTTTCTTCCCACAGTATTTCTGAAAACCCAAAAACAAACTTAAAGAATATAATAATAATAACTGTTCTTACAATTATTTGTAAAGTCTTGGTCGATTTAATGAGGGGTGGGACAGGCCTAAGCCTTGTGACACCACACCCATCAAATGCAAGGCTACCTGTGAAACCAGTCAGGTGATCTACAAGCTAAGCTGCAGCCACTGAGCTGCGTTCTACGTGGGCATGCAACCAAAAAGCTGTCTGTCCGCATGAATGGCCACTGACAAAGTGTGTCCAAGAAACAAGTGGGCCACCCTGTTGCTGAGCGCGCTGCCAAACATGACATCCTTCATTTCAATCACTGCTTCACAGCTTGTGCCATTCAGATCCTTCCCACCAGCACTAGCTTATCTGATAGCATGGGTGGGAGCCCTCCCTGCAATATTTCCTGCATTATTGCAACCCTCCTGGCTTCAACCTTTGTTAGACATTGTACTTACCCATCTAGTCCCTTCCCTGTTCCCATTCCAGCACTCCACAGCCATCTGTCTCACCAATGCATCTGCACTCAGTTTTTTTACTTCTTTTCCACGACCCCCCCCCCCCCCCTCTTCCCCCTCCTCTATGTCTAATGACTGCACCTAGCTGCCCTACCCTCTCTCCATCTCGTTCTTGCACTCTCTCACTAACAGTACTTTACCATTCCCCACCTCTGCTCTGCCCCGGCCTTCTCCTCGGCCAGTTGTCTTTCCCATCATGCACAGCTGCTAACAGCCTGACTTCAGCTGCCAGAGACTGTGTTCATGTGTATGTTAGTTGAGTTTACATGTGTGTGTGTGTGTGTGTCTAAGTCTACAAATGCTATAAATGTATGTTTGGCTTTTCTTAACCTATCATATAAGATAAGTCTTAGGGTCAGTATTGCCTCGTGTGTTCCTATGTTTAACCTGATTCCAAATTGATCTTCCCTGAGGCCTGCTTCTACCAATTTTTCCACTCTTCTGTAAAGAATTCATGTTATTATGTTGCAACCATGACTTATTAAACTGACAGTTTGGTAATTTTCACGCCTGTCAGCAACTTTCTTTGGGATTGGAATTATTACATTCTTCTTATAGTCTGAGGTTTATTTTGCCTATCTTATATGTCTTGCGCATCAGATGGAAGAGCTTTCTCATGGTCGGCTAACCCAATGCTGTCAGTAGTTCAGACGGAATATCGTCTATTCCTGGGCCCTTGTTTTGACTTAATCTTACAGAACTCTGTAAAATTGTTCTCATTGTATCATATCTCCCATCTCATCTTCATCTGTGTCCACCTCCCCTTCTATAATCTTGCCTTCTAGTTTATCTCCCTTGTATAGTCCCTCTAAATATGCCTTCCACCTGTCAGCTTTCCCTTGTTTGTTAGTACTGGTTTCCCATCTGAGCTCTTAATATTCATACAGCTGCTTCTGTTTCCCCCAAAGGCCTCTTTAATTTTCCTGTGGGTGGTAGCTACCTTTCCCCTGGTGAAATATGCTTCTAAATCCTTACATTTGTCCTCTAGCCATTCCTGCTTAGCCATTTTGCACTTCCTGTCAATCTCATTTTTTAAACATTTATATTCCCTTTCGCTTCTTCATCTGGTGCATTTTTATATTTTCTCCTTTCTTCAGTTAAATTCAGTATCTCTTGTATTATCCAAGGATTTGATCCTCTGCTGCTGGGAAAACTAAAAAGAGAAATACTGAAACAATTTAACTGGTTCAGCTGGCAATCAGAATTCCCAAATTCACAAAGAACTTGAACTTTCCTGGGCCTTGAATCTTTTAACCATATCTATATTGAACAATCCCGTATTTATTCCTGAGTCAGGGTCTACCAGGTATATTACTTTTGGATGTCGTACGTCTTGCACTTCAAATGATCCCCTGTAACAAGGGAAAAATTAATTTTTCTCCTTCTTTAAGTCTGAGATATGATGAAAATCATGCTCTAACGCCATATCATCTATTTGAAAGATAGGTGCAATAGCTTTATCATTGAAGATCTTGAGTCTGTTCTGTGCCTGTGGTCGGCCGCGGTGGCTCCGCGGATTTAGGCGTTCCAGTCCGGAACCACACTGCTGCTGCGTCGCAGGTTCGAATCCTGCCTCGGGCATGGATGTGGGTGATGTTCTTAGGTTTAAGTAGTTCTAAGTCTAGGGGACTGATGACCTCCGATGTTGAGTCCCATAGTGCTCAGAGCCATTTGAACCATTTTTGAATTTTCTGTGCCTGTGTATGCAAATTCTCATGCACCATCTCATGCAATTTTTCTAATTCAGTCTCTGGCGATAATGGCTAGATAAAAATCTTCAACAAATGTTTTACTCATAATCTCCACCAGAACTAATCCCATTGAGATATTCAGTAGTTCATTTAGGATCACCAAAAATTCTGGAACTAGTTTTGCCCATGTAGAACAGTAAACCCTATACGCAGTCATTCCAATTCATTCCTAAAGTGTTCTCACAGATGAGTTTGTGATTATATTTGGATATGGTTACATGTCATATCCTTTCCCATCCCAAGAAGTCTTTAAAATTATGCTTAATAATAAAGAAAAATTTTGCATAAGTATAGCATAAAACTTAATGATATGTATTGTGAGAGATATTTTTCCTTGAAATTCCACCATGTCTACGGACTGCATTATAGTATATGGGAATGGGATCGGTAATTGAGGGCCATTATCCATCAATAGGCATTGTGGTTGTACCACATCTTGAAAGTAGTCTTGTAAACAATGTATTACTGTATTGGTATTCACTTGTTTAATGGGCTAAAGCTTATCATAGTTTCACCCTAACATTAATATGTAACTAACTCTTCCCATACATGTGGGTAACTGGCAAAAAAATCCGCAGCAGTTGTCGGATATAGTTTTTAGTGCATATGTCTGTTATCCTCTTTGTTGAGTTAACATGTTGTACATGACCTCAACAAAGCAACTGTTTTCTGACTCACATTTTTAAAGTAGTAGGATTTACAGGTATGTTTAATGCATTGTCTAATTCCAAAGTGACAATATTCTTTGTGTGTAAAGCATATCAGATCAGTTTCTACACTGTGTTGAATACATAGTATCCATCTCATCTGATCCGACTGTGCACTCCAAAATATTATATCTTGTATTATCATCCACTGAGACTGCTCTGTCTGAGGCAGAGGCAGTTCTTTAAATCTGTTATACTTATTACTAAAATAATGATCTACTTGTATCTTCACATCATGTTTCATTGTAAAGCTAAATTCATTACATCATTGTTAGTGTAGCTTAAACCCAAAAATTTATTGCAAAAATCGCTCCCGGTTCTTCAGTTCATTTTACTTTACTCATACCTAGAGGTAATTGTGATAACACATTGGGCACTACATTCTGTGATCCTTTTATGTAATTAATTTCTATATGTTATTCCTGTAAGAGTAGAACCCAACCCAATTTATTGGTGCAACAACCGGCTTTCCATCAAACATGACAGTGCTTAATGGTCTCTATAGATAATAGTCTGTGAACTCCATATCCATGTTTAAAATTTTTGGATACTCCACACAGTCTCTAACAGTTCTTTCTCTGTGCCCATTTAATTCATTTTGTGCTTCATTAAGCTTCTACTAGTAAAAGTTATTGTCCCATGTTTGCCCAGTTTGGGATTTCATTCCCCTTGGAACATTTCTCTAGGAATTCTGTTTTCTGATGCATCTGTTGCCAACTTAAATGTCTCATTCATTACAGAATGCTTTAAAATGAGTACATCTACTTGTGCCTGTTTAATATTTGAAAATGCTTCAGCTGTGCCTTCATCCCATGACCACGCAGACCATTTATTTAAAAGATTTAGTACTTTGGATTGTTTAAAGATTGGCCTTGAACATACTGATTATAGAATCTCACTAATCCTAAAAATGACTGCAACTGTTTTACATTCCGAAGTTCTGGACAGTCCTTGATAGCTCTTATCCTCTCTGGGTCTGGTTTTATACCATTCATCTCAACAAAATACCTAAGAAATTTTAATGCCTCCCTCACAGACTGTGATTTCGACAGCTTGATTGTTATCCCCTTTTTATAAAATATTTTTAAAATTTTTGTTAGTAAATGACAATGTTCTTCCCAAGTTTTTGATACTACAAGTATGTCATTTACATAGATAATCAGTTCTTGTAACAGTTCATCGAGCACTCATATAAAAACTGGCACAGAAATGTTTAACACAAAAAAGCAACACTCAAAATTGGTAAGATTTCTCATCAGATAGAAATGCAGTATATCTTTTGGAGTCTTTGTATAACTTGACTTGCCTGTAATAATTTGTCAGATGCACTGAGCTGAAGTATTTGGCCCGCTCAAATCTGGCTAATAAGTCTCCAATACAAATGAGTTTGTCCCTTTCTGTTTCAATATGTTTAGTTAATGTACAAGCATCCAACACCAAGCATACCCCTCCTGTAGCTTTTTTCACAACAAGTAATAGATTATTATATACACTCAGGTTTTGCTCAATACCTTGAATTTCTACCATTTTTAAAAAACAATTTTCTGGACTGCTGTGCTTAAGCTTATAGGCACTAGGTATGTTTTACAAAAGAAAGGGTTTGGATCCTTTATACTAAATTTACATATATAATTTCCAATGATTCCTGGGTTGTCAGAGATTGTTGTTGTGGTCTTCAGTACTGAGACTGGTTTGATGCAGCTCTCCATGCTACTCTATCCTGTGCAAGCTTCATCATCTTCCAGTACCTACTGCAACCTACACCCTTCTGAATCTGCTTGGTGTATTCATCTCTCGGTATCCCTCTACGATTTTTACCCTCCACGCTGCCCTCCAATACTAAATTGGTGATCCCTTGATGCCACAGAACATGTCCTACCAACCGATCCCTTCTTCTAGTCAAGTTGTGCCACAAACTTCTCTTCTCCCCAATTGTATTCAACACCTCCTCATTAGTTATGTGATCTACCCATCTAATCTTCAGCATTCTTCTGTAGCACCACATTTCGAAAGCTTCTATTCTCTTCTTGTCCAAACTATTTATCGTCCATGTTTCACTTCCATACATGGCTACACTCCATACAAATACTTTCAGAAACAACTTCCTAACACTTAAATCAATACTCGATGTTAACAAATTTCTCTTCTTCAGAAACGCTTTCCTTTCCATTGCCAGTCTACATTTTATATCCTCTCTACTTCGACCATCATCAGTTATTTTGCTCCCGAAATAGCAAAACTCCTTTACTACTTTAAGTGTCTCATTTCCTAATCTAATACCCTCAACATCACCTGACTTAATTCGACTACATTCCATTATCCTCGTTTTGCTTTTGTTGATGTTCATCTTATATCCTCCAAGACACCATCCATTCCGTTCATCTGCTCTTCCAAGTCCTTTGCTGTCTCTGACAGAATTACAATGTCATCGGCGAACCTCAAAGTTTTTATTTCTTCTCCTTGGATTTTAATACCTACTCCGAATTTTTCTTTTGTTTCCTTCACTGCTTGCTCAATATACATATTGAATAACATCGGGGAGAGGCTACAACCCCGTCTCACTCCCTTCCCAACCACTGCTTCCCTTTCATGCCCCTCAACTCTTCTAACTGCCATTTGGTTTCTATACAAATTGTAAATAGCCTGTCGCTCCCTATATTTCACCCCTGCCACCTTCAGAATTTGAAAGAGAGTATTCCAGTCAATATTGTCAAAAGCTTTCTCTAAGTCTACAAATGCTAGAAACGTATGTTTGCCTTTCCTTAATCTAGCTTCTAAGATAAGCCGTAGGGTCAGTATTGCCTCACGTGTTCCAATATTTCTACAGAATCCAAACTGATCTTCCCCAAGGTTGGCTTCTACTAGATTTTCCATTCGTCTGTAAAGAATTCGCGTTAGTATTTTGCAACCGTGAACTACACTCCTGGAAATGGAAAAAAGAACACATTGACACCGGTGTGTCAGACCCACCATACTTGCTCCGGACACTGCGAGAGGGCTGTACAAGCAATGATCACACGCACGGCCCAGCGGACGCACCAGGAACCGCGGTGTTGGCCGTCGAATGGCGCTAGCTGCGCAGCATTTGTGCACCGCCGCCGTCAGTGTCAGCCAGTTTGCCGTGGCATACGGAGCTCCATCGCAGTCTTTAACACTGGTAGCATGCCGCGACAGCGTGGACGTGAACCGTATGTGCAGTTGACGGACTTTGAGCGAGGGCGTATAGTGGGCATGCGGGAGGCCGGGTGGACGTACCGCCGAATTGCTCAACACGTGGGGCGTGAGGTCTCCACAGTACATCGATGTTGTCGCCAGTGGTCGGCGGAAGGTGCACGTGCCCGTCGACCTGGGACCGGACCGCAGCGACGTACGGATGCACGCCAAGACCGTAGAATCCTACGCAGTGCCGTAGGGGACCGCACCGCCACTTCCCAGCAAATTAGGGACACTGTTGCTCCGGGGTTATCGGCGAGGACCATTCGCAACCGTCTCCATGAAGCTGGGCTACGGTCCCGCACACCGTTAGGCCGTCTTCCGCTCACGCCCCAACATCGTGCAGCCCGCCTCCAGTGGTGTCGCGACAGGCGTGAATGGAGGGACGAATGGAGACGTGTCGTCTTCAGCGATGAGAGTCGCTTCTGCCTTGGTGCCAATGATAGTCGTATGCGTGTTTGGCGCCGTGCAGGTGAGCGCCACAATCAGGACTGCATACGACCGAGGCACACAGGGCCAACACCCGGCATCATGGTGTGGGGAGCGATCTCCTACACTGGCCGTACACCACTGGTGATCGTTGAGGGGACACTGAATAGTGCACGGTACATCCAAACCGTCATCGAACCCATCGTTCTACCATTCCTAGACCGGCAAGGGAACTTGCTGTTCCAACAGGACAATTCACGTCCGCATGTATCCCGTGCCACCCAACGTGCTCTAGAAGGTGTAAGTCAACTACCCTGGCCAGCAAGATCTCCGGATCTGTCCCCCATTGAGCATGTTTGGGACTGGATGAAGCGTCGTCTCACGCGGTCTGCACGTCCAGCACGAACGCTGGTCCAACTGAGGCGCCAGGTGGAAATGGCATGGCAAGCCGTTCCACAGGACTACATCCAGCATCTCTACGATCGTCTCCATGGGAGAATAGCAGCCTGCATTGCTGCGAAAGGTGGATATACACTGTACTAGTGCCGACATTGTGCATGCTCTGTTGCCTGTGTCTATGTGCCTGTGGTTCTGTCAGTGTGATCATGTGATGTATCTGACCCCAGGAATGTGTCAATAAAGTTTCCCCTTCCTGGGACAATGAATTCACGGTGTTCTTATTTCAATTTCCAGGAGTGTATTAAACTGATAGTTCGGTAATTTTCATATCTGTCAACACCTGCTTTCTTTGGGATTGGGATTATTATATTCTTCTTGAAGTCTGAGGGTATTTCGCCTGTCTCATACATCTTGCTCACCAGATGGTAGAGTTTTGTCAGGACTGGCTCTCCCAAGGCCGTCAGTAGTTCTAATGGAATGTTGTCGACTCCTGGGGCCTTGTTTCGACTCAGGTCTTTCAGTGCTCTGTCGAACTCTTCACTCAGTATCATATCTCCCATTTCAACTTCATCTACATCCTCTTCCATTTCCATAATATTGTCCTCAAGTACATCGCCCTTGTATAGACCCTCTATATACTCCTTCCACCTTTCTGCTTTCCCTTCTTTGCTTAGAACTGGGTTTCTATTTGAGCTCTTGATATTCATACAAGTGGTTCTCTTTTCTCCAAAGGTCTCTTTAATTTTCCTGTAGGCAGTATCTATCTTACCCCTAGTGAGATAAGCCTCTACATCCTTATATTTTTCCTCTAGCCATCCCTGCTTAGCCATTTTGCACTTCCTGTCAATCTCATTTTTGAGACATTTGTATTCCTTTTTGCCTGCTTCATTTACTGCATTTTTATATTTTCTCCTTTCAACAATTAAATTCAATATTTCTGCTGTTACCCAAGGATTTCTACTAGCCCTCGTCTTTTTACTTACATTATCCTCTGCTGCCTTCACTACTTCATCCCTCAAAGCTACCCATTCTTCTTCTACTGTATTTCTCTCCCCCATTCCTGCCATTTGTTCCCTTATGCTCTCCCTGAAACTCTGTACAACCTCTGGTTCTTTCAGTTTATCCAGGTCCCATCTCCTTAAATTCCCACCTTTTTGCAGTTTCTTCAGTTTTAATCTACAGTTCATAACCAATAGATTATGGTCAGAATCCACATCTGCCCCTGGAAATGTCTTACAATTTAAAACCTGGATCCTAAATCTCTGTCTTACCATTATATAATCTATCTGAAACCTTTTAGTATCTCCAGGGTTCCTCCATGTATACAACCTTCTTTCATGTTTCTTGAACCAAGTGTTAGCTGTGATTAAGTTATGCTCTGCACAAAATTCTACCAGACGGCTTCCTCTTTCATTTCTTACCCCCAATCCATATTCACCTACTACGTTTCCTTCTCTCCCTTTTCCCTACTACCGAATTCCAGTCACCCATGACTATTAAATTTTCATCTCCCTTCACTATCTGAATAATTTCTTTTATTTCATCATACATTTCTTCAATTTCTTCGTCATCTGCAGAGCTAGTTGGCATATAAACTTGTACTACTGTAGTAGGCATGGGCTTCGTATCTATCTTGGCCACAATAATGCGTTCACTATGCTGTTTGTAGTAGCTTACCCGCATAGCTATTTTTTTATTCATTATTAAACCTACTCCTGCATTACCCCTATTTGACTTTGTATTTACAACCCTGTATTCGCTGGACCAAACGTCTTGTTCCTCCTGCCACCAAACTTCACTAATTCCCACTATATCTAACTTTAACCTATCCATTTCCCTTTTTAAATTTTCTAACCTACCTGCCCGATTAAGGGATCTGACATTCCATGCTCCGATCCGTAGAATGCCAGTTTTCTTTCTCCTGATAACAATGTCCTCTTGAGTAGTCCCTGCCCGGAGATCCGAATGGGGGACTATTTTACCTCCGGAATATTTTACCCAAGAGGACGCCATCATCTTTAACCGTACAGTAAAGCTGCATGCCCTTGGGAAAAATTACGGCTGTAGTTTCCCCTTGCTTTCAACCATTCGCAGTACCAGCTCAGCAAGGCCATTTTGGTTAGTGTTACAAGGCCAGATCAGTCAATCATCCAGACTGTTTCCCCTGCAACTACTGAAAAGGCTGCTGCCCCTCTTCAGGAACAACGCGTTTGTCTGGCCTCTCAACAGATACCCTTCTGTTGTGGTTGCACCTACGGTACGGTTATCTGTATCATTGAGGCACGCAAGCCTCCCCACCAACGGCAAGGTCCATGGTTCATGGAGGGTGTCAGAGATTGTTTCTTTATATTTAGACAGAATATTATATCTCTTGTTGTTGATCTGCAGTTAATAATGGTGATTCACATATCTTATCATACAAGGTGTCCCGTTTATTTTGACTGCCCTAAATAACTATTTGTCCAGATGCAAATTACAAAATGTTTCAAGAAAATGTTCTTTAGCCATCAGGAGGAAATCAATCAGCATGATTGCCGTCATTGTAGCTTTGTTTTTTACAGAGATATGAACGGCAGTATGACTTTTTTAAATGGCACCCTGTATTTCTTATTCAGTAATTCATTTCCTCTTCTAAAGACCTATACAAAAATGCATCACAGTGTACCATTCACTGGAACACAACGTTATTAATTACATGACGCAACATTGACTTTGAGCCTGGGATCAAAAACTCATCCACTTCCTGGGTTTTCGGAAAACAAATGAAAACCAAGTAAAAACATAACACAAAATTTGTCTTCAACTCCCTGTACCATTGCCCAAGAGTAGAACATGCAAAGATGTTCAAAGTGGTGACCCTGGACACCGATACACTGGTGCACTCATTGAATGAAAGAATTATTTACTGCTTCCAGTGTTGCCTGCTGAAGAGAATTATAAGCAAGCACGATACGTTCCTGCATGTTCTCTACAGTTGTTGGAATATCACAATAGACAACATCTTTAATGCATCCCCAAAGAAAAAATTCCAGAGGATTTAAATCAGGAGACCTAGCAGGCCAAGTAACTAACTCCTCGACCAATCCATCTGGCAGGATACCTTCAGTTCAGAACACGACATGCACGCAAGGCATTATGTGCTTGGACATCCATCATGTTGATACCATAGAAGCATTCTGGTTCTTAGTGGCACTTCATCCAGAAGAGGAGGAAGAATTCATCTGAGGAAGTTGGCATACGCTGTGCCGTTTAGACTATTATTGGTTAACTAAGTAGTACCAAGCATTCCACACCATATGTTAACTCTTCATTGACACTGATGTTCCACATGTCTAAGCCATCATGGGTTCCTGCTGGACCAATAATGCATGTTCCTTGTATTTACCCATTCTTTGTTTGAGAAGGAACATTCATCGGTATATAGAACTTTGGAGGAGAAGTTCGGGTTGGCAAGGATTTGCTGCTGTGCCCACGGACAGAACTGTACCCGATTCTGAAAACCATTCCCATGCAATTCTTGATGTAGGTGTACATGGTAAGGATGGAACTGGCAAGGTGTAAGAATACAATGTACACTGATTTTGGGAATGCCAATCTTGTGTTCAAGCTGTCATGTGCTCACATGTGGATTCGTAGCAGCATAAGTTCGGCAGCTTCGACTGTGCGAGTGCTACGACAATTGCATTGTCCTAGCTTGAAACTTCCTGTTTCTTGAAGTGTCACAACAAGATGAGAAAACATCCATCAGGAAATGGGTTCTTGTCAGGATATTGCTCTATGTACAGTTCTGGTGCCTGTGTAGCATTTTGCCTACCTTCAACAACAACAACAACAACAACAATAAAAGAATAGTTATGTTGATGCAGTTTGTAGGAAGGACAGCCTTTACTGTATGCCTACTCTAGACAACAGTATTTAAAAGGACTAAACTACTGTACTAAATGTACCCGTACATAAGAAAGCAGTATTGCAATTACTGTTCTGCTAACTTACATTCCCCATAGATGAGTAGCATTTCTACCTTCTCTTCGTTGGTGTACATTCTACTCACACAACTCTTCAACTGATGATGGGTGATGGAATAACGCATGTGCATTCTACTTATGTTTACATTTGTCCTCTGTCAACATCAGCACATGGATGTGTTCCATTATCCCGAGTACCTGCACTAAGCACTGGGAGCGTCAATGTCAGTGTTGTGTTATGTAATTAATAACAGTGTGTTTCAGTGAATGGTACACTGTAATACATTTTTTGAATATGTCTTTAGGAGAGGAAATGAATTACCGAATTAAAAATACAGGGTGCCATTTAAAAAAGTCATACCGCTGTTCATATCTTTGTAAAGAACAAAGCTACAAAGGCGGCAATCATGCTGATTGATTTCCTCCTGATGGCTAAAGAACATTTTCTTGAAACATTTTGTAATTTGCATCTGGACAAACAGTTATTTAGGGCAGTCAAGATAAATGGGACACTCTGTATATTATACTTTCACTAGTTAACATCTTATTTGAAGTTAATTCCTCAAACACTAACTGAGCATTTGCAACTAAACTATTTACTACTTAAAACAAGTGTGGGATTTACCTCTGCATCTGGCTTAAATCGTATTTTGCAACTAATTCCATAAATTACAAAACAGTTATTTGGTATCAAAATTTATACCTACTTTATACTTTGGCAGTCAATCCATTCCAACAAACACTGGTAAATTTATATTTGATGCTATTAACAGAACTTTCATAAATTCTTGTTCTCGTATGGTTATAGGTATTCTTGTTTCATGCTTAACAGTTTTACCTTTGATTCCTGTAATATCTACTATATATACTCTTGTAACAGATGCATAAATTTATTTTTTGTAGTATACTAATTCTTGTGAAATTACTGAAACTTCACTACCAGAATTAATATAAATATCTACTGGATTTCTATAAATGTTTCCTGTTACTACAGATGTTGGTTGAATATCCTCTCGATCTCCTTCTTCCTCTTCTAGTAATCATTAAAATGTGGGTATTTTATGGGTAAGAGAAACTACCTTTTCTATGTATGAACCTAATATCTCGTCCTGGATCTTGGCCCCCTGTTCCAGAATGCTGCCTGTTTTCTCTAACTATTATTGGGTAGTTAGTTGTAATTACTGTGTTCTCTGTTACTGTTCAATTTATCTGGTGCTATGTTGTCTTTCCTATTAGCTACCATCTTAGGCATGAGTAGTTGTGAAAGAATGTTGCTATGTTGTAAACTCTCAGATGCACTTCTAGTTTCATTTTGTGTACATATTCGGCAAAGATTTGTATTTTGTTATCCAAGAAATTTGTTTTGTAATCATCCATTGCATGTGTTATTATTTACTCCTTTATCATCTTGCTGATGATCATTTATTTCTTTGTTCAAAGTATCTAATCTCTCAACATAGGTTAATAAATCACTAATATAGGTCTATCCTGTGTACCAAATCTCCTTTTGTACATAATATTGTAATGTTTTTACCAATATTTTGACTAAGTGTGATTCTTCTGTTGGATTATCTAAATACTTAGAATGGGTCATGTGCCATTCTATGCACTTCTTATAACTTCCCCAAGAGCTATTAAAATATTTTGGATCTGATAGCTCTACTGTCAATATTTCCCGTGTGCTAGCAGACCCGTACTTTCTCTTAAATTTTTCATTTTAGTTCTCCCAAGATGTAAACTCTTCAGAAAGAGTAGTTCCCCATTCTGCTGCACCTCCCACTAAGTAACTAAAGGCAAAATTGATCTTTTTACCATCTTACCAGTTTTATGGCAAATCTAGAAAAAATACTCTCAAAAAATACATCAGGTGAACTTCTCCATCTGGTTTGAATTTTGGGAATTGTTTCGATAAGTTCATGTATTTCTTAGTAGTAACTCCTCTAGTACATTACCTGATAACCTCCTACTATTTACAGCTGTCTTCCTCATAATTTCCTGCTTAGTACACTCTAAAGCCTCCTGTGTTTCTGTAATCCTTCCATTGTTCTGCAAAGTCTTCCTTAGAATGACTGCTAAGTTAGTTAATTCTACTTTCTGTTGTACTGTATGATTTACAAATTCTTGTAACCATTCTTCCAGATTAGATAAAGCCTCAGTTGTTCTGATTATACCTCTGAATTCTTTGCATTTTTCCAGTGCCATAATACATTAATTTGTATCTGAGTTTTGATCCTTAACCTGCTTGAATTCTTTAACAGAAACTGACCTACAATGTTAACCTTGCCATCTAATTCTTGAAACTGCTCTTTGACTTCATTTTTAACCAAATCACATTGGTTATCAGTTTCATCCTTCAACTCCTTAGGTAACTTGTCAAAGTGTTTTTTAAATTCGTTAACTTAGTTTGTACTGTATCAGTTAATTCTCTCTGTCTTAGTGCTTCATGCTTAATTTTCTGCATCAAGGATTATAGCCTGTTGGGAGGAATATAACAGCTCACCATTTCTGTTGAACTACACCTTGCTGGGATATATAGCCAATGCAATGGTGTGTATGATGTGATGTACCACTTTATGTTGTGGAACACAGATAATGTCTCAGGAGAAATGATCTGAAGATTGCAATGTGGCATATTGTGACATGCACACAGTGTTGCTCAGCTACTACTGCGCAACCACCATTGGCAGGATTTGAAATCTTCTTCTCTGAACCCACCAAAAAATCTTCTTCTCCGAACCAATCGAAAATTGTTTACATTGTAGGGGGCGGGGGGGGGGGGGGGGGGGGATGCTTGTATATGCGTGTTTGGTCCACAACTGTAGAACTGTGGATTGTTTTCAAATTTCATTACTTGTCCTGAATATATCAGTTCACTTTCTTCATAGTATTTTGTTAATAGCTTTTTGGCATTATGACTGTATAGGTCCACTTATAGGTCCACTTATATGTTCTTCTGTTTATTTTCTGTAGCTTATGGCAACACTGTAGTCTATTGTTTACTAATCTTGAAAAACTTAAAATTTTATGCTTCACACCTTTTTTATCTTCTTCCTCCTCACCAATGCTCCATATCCTGTCACAGTCGCCAAAATGAAGTGTTTTTGACTCTCTTCTTGTGTGTTTGAAGCTGAGTAAACATCCTCACATTTGATTCACCACCCATTGAATCGTGTGTTAATTTACTTCAATGTAACTTGGTCACTGTTAATTATCTTATTTATAAGGAGGCCTTGTAAAGCAGCATCTCTGTAAAATCATGTGTAATCCTGGACGGACTTCAACTCTTCTCCTTTGCAGCTGTTGTTGGTGGAAGGAGAAACAATATCTATTCTAATTATGAAATGACGTCAACATTTGATCACCGACTGTCTTTTATTTGTTTCAGTGGGTATACAGATCGTTATTACTTCATAACTTGGTGCAGATACAATATAAATACAGCACCCACCTTGAAGGCTTGACAAGAAGTAAGTGACATTTCATTTTTAGAGCTTCCTTTGTTCATTACTGTTTTCATTCTTGGAGAGGGTGTCTGCTCCCTGACAGTCAAGACACTGCCAAGCTGCCACATCAAAACATGTAAGGCCCCTCTCACAGCAGGTGAAAATGTTTACTCGCTGTTGCGTCTTGTCAATCACTTGAACTGCACACCTCACCATTCAACTCGGCACATGTGTGAAACAAAATGACCACACACAGTGTATGTTTCGCGACTTGTTCCATAGCTAATACTACTTTACTATTTTGTCACAATCATCTTTCCTGCTCACAAACAGGGGTGGGCAGTGTCATTTGCCTAAACCACATGTAACACTACAATTGGAATGATTGTATCAGTATTTATACAGATGGGACCAAGGCAGTGACTGGTAAAACAGTAGGAGTGGTCTCATAAAAAGTAAGCACCAAATTGTAGTTCCAGCCATTGTATCCCACATAGACAAGCACTTGTGATAAAGAAATGTCACCAAATATAAGACTGATTTTTAATGAACCAGTAAAAATAATCAATTACATTAAATCACACTCTCTTCATTGCTGGTTGTGAAGATTGTGGCAGCAAACACAAAACACTACTGCTCCACACTGAGGTTAGAAAGTGAGATCTTAACAAAATTATTCAAACTAAGAGCTGAATTATAAGCTTTTATGACCGACATTTCTTTTAAATTAAAAGAAGTTTTGAGTGATGTGATTTAGTTGTTTAGACAAGATTTTTTGGTTGATGTATTTGGAAAGATTAAGGAATTAAATCTTAAAAGATTAGATATTTGGAGTGTTTGTGGTAGCAAGAGAGAACTGAAAGCTTTTTAAACACTGATGTGTTTGTTGGCATGACAGCTGAATTTCCAAATGAAATATTTGAAGAATTGGTCCACTGTCTGCGTGATATGCATGTATCATTTGAGACATATTTTCCTGAAGTGCAGAAAACTGACATTAAAAGGTTGGTCAAAAATAAAAGTTCATGGATTCAGAATCCTTTTGAACCAAAATTATAGGATCCAGAAAATATGACAAATAAAAACTGTGAATCCTTTTTAGAAATGTCATCAGATTCAAGCATGGAGTCATTGTTCGAAAAAATGTCCCTTGATGATATTTGGTGCAAGGTTCATGATGAATGTCCACAACTTGACAGCTGCAATGACACAGTACACCAGTAGACTGGATGCTGAACCTGACATGCATCATCAGCTCTCTTTTATCGACCCTGACATTAAATGGTTGGTCAAAAATAAAAAGAAAACTTCATACTTCCCATAAAACAGAAAAAATTTATCAATTTTTCAGTGGAATCAATACAGTGTTATATTGCATATTGCATTATTGTGTGTTGTTTTGTATGTTGTGGAAGTCAGTAGTGTATAATGTACGTATTGTTTCATGATTTTCATTAAGTATTTCTAATTTAAGAATTAACGTAAACCCTGCTTTGCTTATTTTAGGGCTCCATGAAAAATTTAGTATTTCAAAAGGGCTCCAGCACCAAAATATTTGAGAACCACAGGTCTAGACAGATGTAAACTTACAGATCGTAGCTGCAATTTTTGATGAGGTTAATAATTACTGGAGTAGTACTACTCAGACCAGCTTGCTTCACACTTTATCTCACCTGTTACATTACCATGTTTGTACATGTAATGATTCTTTAGGTACACAATTTCATTTATAATCTTTTTACATATTATATGACACATTGCACATTAACATTGCAGTTAAATGATGCACCACTGTTTGTAAATGCACCTTAAGATTAATGTGAAAATGACAACTCTTGTACTTGACATGAATTTGAATAAGATGTTGTAATAAAAACATAATTCAGTTCATGCTCTGCTGATGATACAAAAATCACAACGAAGTTCAATGTTGTAATGACATTAATTCTGCAGGTCACTGCATGCCAAATATTACTGTGTGCTATTCAATTTCAATAATAGTCAGTATATAGATTCTATATGTTACAGTTAGTTAAATAATCAGCTTGCTGCATTCCTGCTTCCACTGTTAGGAAATATGCTGACCGTTAATGATTTGAATAAAAAGGTGTTACACACTGATTCACATGTATTTGACACAGATTGTCACCATCACACAATGAGGACTAAGGAAAGGATGCCATTAAAGTCCTGTTACACAAATAACAAGACATTTTTCGGATTACTTGTACTGCTCAAAATGAAATACATATGTAAAGCACCATCTGGAAAATGACTGGCAACCTGATAGTCTCAGGACTTCCAGGACTGGAGCTAAATTATCCTACTAAGTTCAGTAGATATCTCTTGTAATTTTGATGAAATATTCTGAACAATTCCTGCATAATAAGTGGTGGTGGGTTAGAAAATTTAATGTTTTGACTACAAGAAAGCTATTTTACAAGTAAATTGCAATTCTTGTTTATCTTTTACTTTAAGAGAAGTCTACCTCTTTTCACCTTCTCCACTACTATAGCAATGCGATAATGCTCATGTTATCAAAACCTCACTAATTGTAACTGTAGCCATAGATTAAAGTCTTGATGGAAAGGTATATTTAAAGTCAAATGTTTTTTCTCCTCTTCAACTTTAATAGAAAATAAAGATTTCAAAATTAAGTAAAGGAACCATAGAAACTTTTCATAGTTGTCATATGACTAGGATTTGCCATACTTCTCTAATTATTACTGTATTGTTACTTATTAGTTCAATATGGTTGTTTGTCATTTATATTTACTATTTTTAAATGATGGAGCTGGAAGAATGCAAACATCAGATGTCAGCACACAGAATATTTATATTTATGTTGAATATTATCTTTAGAGCAATAACAGAATACCCTGTAAGAATAACTGACAGCAAGAAATTGGTAAAGTAAGCATAAATTTGCATCCGGTCTCATAATTTGTGAGACATCCACAAAGAGTGTGGGTTGTGGGGAAAGGGAGTGGGCCTGAACGATGGAGTGATAACTTGTAACAATTGTTTATTGCCATCCGAATGAGGTGAAAGAAATTAAAGTGCCTTCAGAATACAAGCATAGGGCATTTTGTTGCAGTTAACTGACATGATAGGGCTGTGTTGTGTGTGGGCTGCAGGGCTGTCGATGCTGTTCCCACACTGCTTAACAATTCTTAGCATTCATAGCTTATGAAGTCTCTCTGTGGATGTGACTCTTCAAGCTTTCCCAGCAGATATTTTGTTTATAGTCTTCCCAGTTTTGCCGCTGGATCACATTGTGCAAATTACACAATATTTCCTTGGAGTAACTGTACGACATCTTCAGGTGGTTCAATTTTGCTAGTGGCTAGGTATGAATGACAGTATCTGCACGTCAATGCCCCGTTTCTAGAACTCACACGCAAAGAATGTGTAGCTGCAGAAATCACGCTTGTGCAATGTTTTGCAGGTAGATGGTGCCATACTTAAAGGACCTGTGCCGAAAATCGCAGAGCAGTTCTCCTGCACATGCGCTGTACGCTCTGTTTACTAACAGTGTGGCCAGACGTTACTCGCTAAAAAACCATTCTAGACCAATGTTATGTGGGTCTGTTATTGAAAAACCTTGACTTTTGCATCGTGATTTAATAGCAGCCAGTGCAGGGTTCCAGGCTATGCTTAGTTGAAATCCCACATCCCTGTTGGTGAGATTATCGGCTGTACGGATCTGCATTGCTTCCTTAATGATGCAGTGCCAGAAAGATGATGCCGGCGATAAAACTTCCGTAATCTCATAAATCATGTGATGTCCTGTATCCAGACAGTGTTCTGCAAATTGCTGACTTTTATGGTTGATGAAGGCATGTCTGACGCTGATGTTCATCACAGTGTTCTTGTACTGTGCGACATCTCTGGCCTATATGTGCTTCCCCACATTGACAAGGAATCTTGTACACACTGCATTTCCTCAGGGTAAGATCATCCTTAACCAAACCCAACAGGTTTCTCAGTTTTGCAGATGGTCAAAAAACACACATAATGCCATATCTTTCGAGGACTCTTCCGATTCTTGACGACATGGCACCAAAATATGGCAAAAAGGCCAAAGTGGTTGGTGTTTTCATATCTTCCTTCTTCTCCACAGATTGAACTCGCTTGGGCCTGAATGCATTACGTATCTGTCTCTCAGAATAACCATTTTGTTGGAACACTGTCTTCAGATGTTGTACTGCACTCAACAGGCTTTTAGGATCAGATACCACATGTGCTCTATGAACTAACATATGTAATGCACTACCACATTGTGCATGATGTTTACATTCTGCAATCAGTACTGTGCTCTTCTGTTTTGAAGATAGTAACAGTGACTGCTCTCCTAAGAAAAATATTTTCTAAATACATAATGGTGAAGACATGTTGCCTACTCCTATAATGTTTACATATAACCACCGAAGTGTTACAGATTCTTTATGATTTATTAAAAAATCTTTTATTGTAAGGTTACCATGGTAAGGTGTAATTAATATTAGTGCAGTGGATATTTTAATAGTAATTTTTAATCAGTTTATTGAACACAATCATAAAAAAAGAGATAAATCAGTCATTAACAATATATTCCATAACATTGACTAAAGCTGTCTGACAATGCCCAATATCTGTAGAAACTTACTTGTTCATGGTTAGAGATGTCATAAAGCCAGGTACAGAGCAGGCTTTGAGGGCATAAGGTCAGAAGTAAAGTGCCTGAGGGATGACTTCCCAAACAACCTTCTGGATAGATTTGCCTATTAAATTAGAAGAGTGTATTATCATGTAGCAGCAACAATTGATGCAGTTTCGTTGGTGATTTATCTTACATTGCATCCAAAAGGTGTCTCAGTTGTTGTCAACAAGTCCCAATTGTGATGGGCGCACCTCTGGGGACAGCACATAACACACTTTTGTGTCACTAGATGCTTCTGTTCACACTGCCCTTTTCTTGAGGCGATGTCTTGTTTGGGCTCAGCCAGTGATTTCTTCTTACGAAATTAATATAAAGGCATCATAACTCATCACCTGTAATAATATTGCACAGGAACACTCAATGTGTGAACTGATTGTGTTCAAACAAAAACGCAGTAATAGTCATCCCTATAATTTTTATTGCTTTTAATCAGAGTATGCGGTACTTGATTTGAGCAATAGCACCTGCCACACAGATGACGCAAATTTTCCAAGCAACATCCCTGCCGTCACCCCTCTATTAAACCCAAAGTGAATGAATGTTAGAGCTTTTTCCACTTATGAATCTATTTTATAATGCTAAAACAATGTTCTTAAGATTCAAGTATGCTATATCCAATTTGCAACAACAATATGTATGTATGCAAGACAAATATTTGAACTTCATTTAAGAAAATGACGTATGATAAATATACTAATAGTAAACAATGCATGATGTGTAACTGCACGGTGTTTACTTGATTTATCAAAGTTATTTTGCAAGGAAATTCAGCGTATGTCAAGAAACAAATTTATGCTTACCAATGAGAGAGCAGAAACGCATCCAAGGTCTGTAGGGTGAGAAAGCTCTTGAGTGTAAACTGTTTTGATCTTGAAGCTGATGTGACATCTTTCAGAGAACATTTTGCTGCTACTTGCAGGTTAGAAATTAGAGAAAATGATCTTGCAGGGTCCATCAAGCAGATCTATTTATCAGGGAGCCAAAATGCAGTTTAAAAATAAAAGGAATTAGTGGACTTGGACTTGTGACTCCACGTCTACATTGTGTGATGTTTGCCACTAGATCATGAGCAGGTGAAACATGGTAACAGCTCGAATGGAAGGCAACACTTCCTCCAGACACTCCCACATGTTGCAATGTTGCTAGATTGTGCAGATGGTGGCTGGGCTTAGAATTCAGATGGGGGTGGGGGGAAGATCAGTTTTATTGACCACCTATGTGAATGACTTAGATTTAGTCTTTTCGTCAGCTGGCCAGCAGCCAGGTTTTGTGTCAAAGAGGGTAACTTTTCTTTTTACCTACTCATTCACTCATCTTCCTCATATACAAAGCTTCTAATTACATTTCCAACATTGAATGTGAATTCATTTATCTGTACTCTTTGGAGACACATTTGTTCAAGTGACAGTTCTTGTTACTTTCTCAGCGTGTTTCATGCCAGTTGTGCATTAAAACATGCCTTTTTTATTAAAAAAAAGAAGAAGAAGATAATTGCCTAATCATTATATAAAACTAAAAGGAGAGCTTCAGTCTCAACTAACCTGGAAATTTTGGGAATACAGGGTGGCCATAAAGTCTCCATACATTTCTAAGAAATAATGGAAACATTTATATAATATGCATGTGTGTTTGTTTTAAATCTACATATACATTTTCAGCACACTGCAAAAAGGATTCCATTCTTATTGAAGCAAAGTTCCATTGTTAAAAAGCAGACCTGAATACAATCTGAAGCATATCTTGTGATACTGCCAGCACTGCATCCCAGATTTGAGTTCTTAGATCCTATAAATCTTTTACTTCCAGTTTGTACCCTCTGAACTTTATGTATTCCCAAGCGAAGAAATCCAAGGAGTCAGATCAGGTAAATACATTGAAAATAGTCTTGTCGTACATATCTGTCATTTGGCAGATCTTCAATTTAGTTACCATTACTCACTTCTACAGTAATAGAAAGAAGGAATGTTCTGTGTTGTTGGAACAAAACAATGTCAGCAAAGCCTTCTTGCTGAAATGTGGTTCTAGGCATTGCTCAAGCATAACAAGGCAAACACTTCCTGTAATTGCCTCTTCTGCAAAAATAGAAGGTCCATAAACTCTAGTCTTCCTGAATCCAAGGCACATATTAACTTTTCATGTGTCTCTGTGCCATTCAGTAGTAGCATAAAGTGCCCTGTTACTCCTGATATGGCAATTCCATTTATTAACTTTCCATAGGTGTGGAATGTGGCCTGATCAGTAAACTAAGTGCAATCAGTGAACTGTTCATTGTGTGTACCTTCTATAAAATCGCAAGACACTGCTTTACTACTATTATTATCATAGCCACGTTGTTCGTTTGTCAAGACTGGATAGACTGCATCAGTGTTACAAGTTTAAGATTACATAATCATCACATTAAAAAAACAAATTAGCCTAATTATGCTTAATAATAAAGAAAAATTTTGCATAAATATAGCATAACACTTAATGATATGTATTGTGAGAGATTTTTAACAAGTGCATGTTCACTTCATTTCATATGGCAGTGCATTGTTTAGGGAGCCCAATTTGCTGTTTTACTGACAAAGATCTTGTTTAAACTTTACAGTGGTTTTTCACATAGATTTTAGGATATCTTTCCTTGAAATTTCACCATGTCTAAGGACTGCATTTTAGTATATGGGAACAGGATTGGTAATTGAGATATAGGAAACTTAATTCCCATATATGTCGTAGCTCGTATATATTTACACTTGACACTGCATCTGTACGGAATGAAGTATAACAAAGAACTGACTAAAGTAAAGTTAAGATTGAGGCTCAACAAAGCACTTAGAGTTCAGAGGTACTAAGTTTCATGGTCAATACAAACTATCGACGCCACACAGCCGCCGCCCCTCCCCCCCTCGCAGTACGGAGTACTACTGATGTCCAAGGGTGACAGCGCTCGGGCATCGACGTCGGTGGAAATCGTACGTGTAGGCAGGCACACCACAGGTACTTCCATATGGAATGAGGTGGGTTGTGCAGGCTTAGCGGCAAGAGGCAGTTCCACTTTGAAGTCAGTCAGCCACCGTGGCCAGATGAGATGGCGGCCGGCTTGGGAGTAAATGGGCGGGGTGGCTGACAGCATTGTGGAGGCGTGTGTGGCCCTTAAGTGGATCATGCTGTCCGTAGATATGAAAGCACGTAGAGATGCTCGGTCACACTCGCGCGGGATTGTGAGGCTGTGTGCAATGTTGATGTGTAAGGGACCATCTGATGGTGGGACCCCGGTATCTGACAAAAGAATGAGCACTTGGTCATCGAACGTCACTATAGAAACGTAATTCACTCAGTGCAGCGGCATGCTGCAGGAGAAACTGATAGTAGGTGTGTGTGTCACTTTGGAGGTGAGAGCACGAAACCTGCACAGGGTGAAACAGGGAGCGAGGTTGGGAACCAGCGAATGGTGCCGAACAGTCTTTGGTGGAAGAGGTGTGCAGTGAGGTTGATGGGAGCATGTCTTCATTCTCGATCAAGGATGGACCATCTGCAGAGTCCGACTGCGGTGGTGTGAGACCATCAGGGTCAACGAAAGCCCATTTCAGGCGATGCAGAGAAACTGTGTGCAGTCTTTAATCATGATATCAAAAGTCTTGTCCCCCCACTGCAGGTCCTTGTAGGGGCCAAGATAAGGAGGTTGAAGAGGTTGCCTATCTGCATCATCACGCAGCATGATATGGGAGCATTCGGAGAGTATGGTGGGAACATAAGTCTCAGGTGGTGAGTGACTGATGGGCACAAACACGTTTGTTGAAAATGAGTGCGCATGGGCTAGTGAAATCTGGCGAGGGGGGAAGATCCTCGCTAACATGGAGAAGAATAAGTTCCCCCGGTAGGACCGGGTTCTCACCGAAAACAAATTTGGATATAGTCCCCTGTAGGTGAGGTTTATAGATCAAGCATAGACCAAGTAGCACCCATGGCAGAGCTTCCGACCAAGAGACAATCATGGCATCGAAGGGTCATCTTGAGGGTGCAGTGCCATCTCTCCACCAACCCATTGGTTTGTGGATGATAGGCAGTAGTATTTATTTTTTTTAATACCACAGATATTGCAGAGGATGGCGAAAAGGGAGGATTCGAAGTGTCAACCTTGATTGGTGGTGATAGTGGTTGGGCACCCGAAACGAGTGATCCACAAACCAATGAAAGCCTTGGCTACCATATGCCCTCAAAAGGAGGAAGAGGCCCGATTAGATCAAAATGTATGTGACGGAATTGTCCTGCGGGAATGTCGAACTTGCCCAGAGGCGGAGAGGTGTGGCAGCTGATCATGTTGCGCTGGCAAGTGACACAGCTGCATGCCCAGGTTTGACAATCCCATTTGCTATTCTTCCAAACAAAACGTTCTGACACGAGACGTGTGGTGGCTCGAATGCCCAGGTGGGCTAGGTTATGCAGGGCGTCGAAAACCTGTTGGCGCAGCCTGGGTGGGAGCAAAGGGCATAGGGTGCCAGTCGAAGAATCACACCACACCTCATCAGAAAAGCCAGGAAATTTAGCCTTTGTGAAAACAAGTGATGTTTGTGGGTCTCGTAGGAGAGCCTGATAATCTTCGTCAGAAGCTTGGAGGGAGGCCAGATCAGAAAGATCAATGATGGGGGAAACAGCACTGATCCACGAGAAGAAATCCTCAGTAACGTTATCTGCACCCTTGATGTAATGGACGTCCATTGTGAATTGAGAAACCTGGTCAAAGTGGCAGTAACATTGAGGGTGTGGGTCCTCAGGTGGGTTGCAGAATGCTTCTGCAGTGGTTTGTGATTGGTGAGGATGAAAAACGAATGTTCCTTGACGTCGGGGCAGAAATGTTTGATTGCCTCATAAACAGCAAGGAGCTCTCTATCGAATGTAGAATATTTTCTCTGAGCCGTAGATAGTTTCTTGGAAAAGAAATGAAGGGGAGCAACCGTGTCGCCCTTGCGTGGTTGCAACACTGCCCCCACTGCGATGTCGCTGGTGTCTGCAGTGATGAATAACTTGGCCAAGGGGGCAGGGTGGGCGAGTCTCACAGTGTGAGCTAAAGACGTCTTCAGAGCCTTGAAGGCCTCTAGTATCGGAGCAGTCCAAGAGAAGGGTTTGATACCGGAAGTTTATTTGCCTGATATCGCGTCCGTCAGGGGTGCCTGAACAGCGGCAGCAGAAGCAGATGGCGACGATAGTAATTGATGGTGCCGAGGAAGTATCATAGCTCTTTGTAAGTAGCCGGGGGCTTCAGAGACGTGACAGACTGCACACGAGATATGGGAGGCTGTATTCCATCGGCGGAAATGGTGTAACCTTTGAAGGAGACTGACGCCTGGCGCAGCTGAAACTTGTCTTTGTTGACCTTGTCACTGTTGGAGTTCAAGGTCTGGATGACCATAGACAAATGATTTTCATGTTCCTCGGCTGAGCTGCTGAAAACGAGAATGTCGTCCAGATAAGCAAAGTAAACTCGAACTGTCACAAGATAGAGTTAATGAAACATTGCCACGTTTGCGCCGCATTCCTTAGGCCGAATGGCGTGAAGTGGTATTGGAATAAACTGAATGGTGTGATAACAGCCATCTTAGGAATGTCTTCCGGCACCAAGGGAATCTGGTGGTAGGCGCGTATACAGTCAATAACACTGAAAATTGTGGCGCCTGATAACATATGAGTGAAGTCATTGATGTTCGGCACTGGGTGATTGTCCATGATGGTACGAGTGTTTAAGTGTCTGTAATCACTGCACATTTGAAAAGATCCGTTGTGTTTGGGGATGAGGTGGATTGGTGAAGACCAGTTTCTGTCTGAAGGTTGAAGAACACCTGCCGCCAAAAGTTCATTAATCTGGTACTGGGTCGTGCGCAACATGCTAGGCTTGAGGTGTCGGACCTTATGCCTAATAGGAGGGCCGGCAGTGGTAACTATCTTGTGTGTCATTCCATCAGTGATGGAAGAAACTGAGAACTGCACATAAGATTGGTTAACGTCCTGGCACCACGTCTTTGGACGAGTAGGGCACGACGAGGCGTAGCCGTCAGCGCGAGTGGAGAAAGGTAATATGAAAGTCACATGTCTCTTATGGGAGCGCAGCGTGCTCTTGTGTGGAGGGGTGGGTGCACGCGCAGTGCCAAGTGAAGGGGAACAGGTGGCCACTGCCCGCTGTTAACCTTGCACTGGACAACCGGCACGCAATGTCAGTCACATAGAGATGACCACCTGGCCAGGCATATGAGTGAATGGAATGCAATGTAAGAGGACACCTGTTAGGTTCCCCGCAGGACTCTTTTTTGGTGTCTCTTAGTTCCTGCGGTCGGCATTTGGGTGTTGACATGGCAACCTGCATCTCAAAAGAGGAAAGATTCAGTGTTGGCTTTCACTCAGCATTGATTGGAGGGATTTATGACAAAAAAGTGTTTCCCTTCTGGTGACTTGGAGGTGGAAAGTAAATTTTTAAAAAGTCCAGAATGACTGAATTTGGGTGTGAGGCTGAGGATGAGGCCTTTGGAAAGGACTGAAACTTATGTGGGCTTCAGATTTTTGACAGATAGTTTGACAACACTGTTCTGGTTTTTGTGGAATCTTGTTGGGGAGTTTAGGGGGTTGTGCCTTGGGGAAAATGTCATCTAGGCAGGGTCTGGATGCTATGAGGGTTTCACTCACTGGAAGAGAGGGGGGGGGGCACTGTGGGGAGAGGAGGGGGGTTCACTTCTTACAGGATGTGTATGGTTGGGAAGTGGCATTCCACGACAACAAAAGGGTAACAATAAGTTGGTTAATTTTGGCAAGTGGTATTAAAAGTGGTTTTACAGTTGTAGCAAAGCAGTTTTTACAATTTCAAACAATGGAAACTCCAGGTAGGAATATCTACAATAAAGGAAAAGTTAGATTACCACTTACCATAAAGAAGACATGATAAGTGGCAAGCAGAGACAATGAAAAGACACTTACACAAAGCTTTTGGCCACAGCCTTAATCAATAAAAGAGAAACACACAAGGAAGAACACCACTTGCACACATAACCACTAACTCCGGCAGCTCGGGCGAGAATGCGATTATCACATGGGATGGAAGCAGAAATCTGGAGCAGGTCGGGAGGGGGAAGGGATAGTGGTGATGGGTGGGAGGAGAGTGGGACATCATCTGGTGGAGTGTGCAGGGACCAGAATGCCAACAGACGCAGCGTCCGGAGGTTGCGGGGCAGGGAGGTGGGGAAACAAGAAGTGAAAAAGGAGAGCAGCAGGGATAGATGGGCGGGTGCATAGGGAGAGGGTGGCAAACAAAGAGGGTGGGAGACAAGAATGGGGAGGAGATGATACAACAGAGGGGATGGAAACTGTTCGGTGGAGGGTGTTGGAACATTATGTTACCATAGGCTGAGGCTGAGATAATTACGGGAGTGGAGAATGTGCTGTAATGATAACTCCCATCTGCACAGAAAAGTTGGTGGTGGAGGGTGAGATCCAGATGTTCACATTGTGAAGTAACCATTGAAATTGTTACAAGTAAGAAGATGATTTATAGGTGATTGGGATTCATAATAACATTATTTTGTAGAAGAGATCATATATGGTTCCAAATAAATCCAACTTGTACCAGTGTGAAATAAAATAATCCTTTTTAATCCTTTTTAAATAATATTGGCACAATGTTCACTGAGTTAGTTTACTGCTCATCATATTTGGTGTAAACTGAATAATTTTTAACAATGGCTCCTGGAGATCATGACTTTGCCCAATTGTTTAATTAGTGATTACTTCCTCCCATATTTTTGTGACAATAAAGATACAAGAAGTTCTTTAAGCTGAAGGTCACGTAACACAAATACCATCTTACATGATAACATTAACAACTCTCAGTATAGATTACTCTCCTTGCAGATATGTTGCAAAAACAACTTAATGAATTAGGTGAGCTTAGTAATTTCCATCCCTGTTCTCTGTGCAGGTCTGCAGGTGCAGACACAGAACCAGCAGTTCCAGAAGGGACAAAGCAGGGAAATGAAGAGGAAGCACGTGAAGCAAGTGATGTTTCCACAGTGGCAACATCCTCTGAAGAGGAGTATGAGCCGCCTCTCTTCCGAGCAGCCAGCGAGCATGAGCTTCCTCCAGAGTTCCGACTTGTACAGAAGCTTGTCAAGAATATGAAGGCCAGTGAAAGCCATCAAAGCTAAGATAACATTAGTTCCTAGTCTACTATGTCTTGTTAAGTTATAACTTTTCCTGATTTTTGTATTATTCATCATTTCCATCTACTGCTTATCTTCTTTCCAATTAGCAGTTCTCTGCTGATTCTACATCTACATCAGTATGTAGACTCTGCAAACTACTGTACAGTGTGTGGTGGAGGGTACGTGTAAAAGTCTTAGAGATTTCCTGTCTTGTTCCATTCACACATTGAGCGAGAGAAAAATGGTTGTCTATATGCCTCTGCCTCCAATTGTGCCCTGATCACTTTGATATTACTTTTATGATTCTCAAACAAGAACAATGATGCCAGCAGAACTGTCCAACAGTCTTCCTCAAATAATGATTCTCTAAGTTGACACTGCAGTGTTCCTAGATATCAACACTGTCTATCTTCACACTTGCATATGGACAAAGATAACAATCCACCAGATAACAGAGACATTGAATTGTCGAAGGGCACATAAACAAGACTGAAAACCATGCTAGCTTTCAGGTGCATTCTTTTTCAGTTTAGAGTGCATAAGAAAGTAAGAAAGGTGAGAAGGAAATACTTTTCGAGCACAAAGAAGAATTCTTCTAAACACTAGCAAAGTTTTCATTCTTGTTTATGAGATTTTTGATGACTTAGCATCTCAGGTTTTCAGTGAATTGTTAACTTTACTTCTAAATTATTAAAATTCTACCAGGATTGTTCACTGCCATATTTATATTTCCATGTGGCTCCCTTCCATGCTAAATGTTTCACTATCCATCCTTTGTTATTGTTTTGTATTTTAGTTCTCTTTTTGTCTTTTCCATATAGTGTGCCCATATATTTTCCTGTGATTTTCATCTCTCTTTTCTTAAACACTCTAGCTCGAAAAAAGATTAGTCCAAAATCGAGAAAAGTTTTCTGTCTTGTTTATGTGCCTTTCAACCTCTCAGCATAAGGTTCCCAGCTTCCACATTCCACATGATAATAAGCAGGGGACACATACGTGTTATGGTCCCAGTGTGACAAACAGTAATGTGATGTTAACTTGTGTCCATCTAGATGCATCTGTCCAGTTTTTGTGGCTTCTGGATAGTGTTTTGTTATGTGCAGCTTATCTTAGAAATACCTTTAATTTTTTCGGTTTCCTGTTGTGGCATGAGAATCTGATTTTTGTTTTGTTTAACAAGCTTCTTATGTTTTGATGGAAAAATCCAAGTTCGTTATGACTGCTACGTTTCCTGCACTGATAATTGCAGCTGTGTATATAGCTATTTAGCACCACTGTCTTTTGGAAACATTTACTGTTAAGAAGACCTAGCAAAATACTGGTAATGGCAGCTGTTGAACAGACTGTGTTGTGGTTACCTTGAACTTGTCTGGAAATTAGTCATATAAGTGACCTCATACTGGAAACATTCAGGAGTAGATCATACTGTGTGTAGTGAAATTATGTGAGAACGGTGCACTAGTCACTCGCACATGTGCTTACCACAGTCTGTTGAGCAACTCCTAATGCTCTGCATTTATGTGTTCAACTGAATGCTTCATCCAGGTCGTGTTGTGTTGCTTAAAGACTAACTCCATATTCACATTCATGTGAGCAGCATTGCGAGCGTTTTGCTTGATGTCATCTTCAAATGTGTAGCTGGAGATTATGGTCCAACTGATTTCCAAAACCCCCAATAATCACTACATAATCTTATTAATTGAGATCTTTCCCTAGAAAACTTCAATCATTGGTGACACAGCTGGTCTCTGCACTTGACCTAAAATACTAGTTACCTGATAAGCATTTCCCAGGGAACTCTGTAAAAGCTCAGACATTCTCTTCCCATAGCTACTCTACTAACAGAAGGACCTTTGATTAAACTTAACTTGTACTTTTTCCTGTCTTGTCAAAATGTTTCTAAACTCCTTCGGATGTCTGCACACTTTTGTCCACAGTCTGCAGAGCAGTGTACCTGTTGAAGATATCTAAACTAAAGCATCCCTTGAATCTCGTGACTTATCTAGCAGGTCTGACCACTGTCCTCTTACTAATCTTTCTGCTACCAGTTGCATCTCTCAACTGTTGACCATTTCTATATTACAAAAGTGCAAAATTAACAAACTCTAATGTAAAATATAATAACACAAGTGGCTATATTTACCCTCTAAATTGATAGAAAATTCATAATGTTTAAATAGTTCTTTATAAAATATTAATTATTGTTGACAACATTACTGTAGCGTTAAACTTTGTTGTCCTTGGAATGAATTGTATATTGAGTTTTATTTTGTAAACATATGCTGTTCAAGAGTTTTGTCTGAACTAACTTCTCTGTTTATTGTTTTTGAAATGTATCTAAGTCAAGAATTAACTCTGCAGTTGTATTTAATAATTATTATGAAACATAGTGCTCTTAATTAATTCAGTCCTACGTCTCTCCCACCACTTCACAACACAATGTATAGTGTGCAAGTTATCACAGGCAAAGCTTTTGAACAGCATAATGAATATATTAAATAAAATTTATTATATAATATGCCCTGCTGTAATCAGACACACACTGCCCTCTATATGTACCAGTGGGGTGCTGAACTCTATTGCCGGGAAGTCCAAATCCATGCTGGTGCCACTGGATCAGTGCTGTGTCTGTCAGAGTGAAGAATAGGTACTTCCCTGTCCTGTTTGTTCACCTGACTTTTTACCCATAAATCTTGTCTGAAATATGATGGTTGCTTGGTAGCTTGTTCATCACAATCTACAGCAACTATGTTAATGCTTTCTGGATGTGCAGAGAATTTGTATGGGGAGACATGACCATGAAACAAACACATCATGGTCTTCTTAGATACTATACCAAGGCGTTTAGAGGCTCTTGATTTCTAACACAAGGGAACTGCACCTCATCCCAAATTCTCACTCACAAGGAACCCCTTGAGTGCAAGGTCACAAAAGGCCAATGACGTTTACAGCATTTGACACCCCACGTATTGTCTATAATGCAACTACAGTATTGGCTGCTAGTGGCAACAGAGGGTGGGGGGGACTTCGGGTATCCAGTGGTGAGCACAACATGAGGCTATGGAGCATATTTGAACTGCTTAACCAAGAAGTAACTGACATCAGTGCTACAGTGACAGTGGTGTTGATGCAGAGCAGAGCAATGGTAATCATAAACAAAGGAAACATTGCATTATATGTACAACAACAGTTGCCAAAGTTGAAATTTCATAAGAAAGGAACCCAAGGAATCTTGCAGTGAGGAAGAAGTGGTAGATGAAATATTAGTGTTTCTACAAGATGAGTCAGTGAAATGTGTGGTGTCACTTGACTGTGAGGACAATGTATATGAGGAGTACAATGGCAAAGATATGTGCTTAACAAGTGACAGTGATACTGAAACAGATATCAAGACATATAGTTCATCATCCATGTCTTACATGGAGCCACAAATCCCGTCTCCAGTGAAATGTAGTAAAGAACAATTATTGTCCAATGTATGGGTACTAAACATAATTATGTACATGGAAGTTCATCTGCAGCATAGTAACAAAAATAAAATGAACAGATTTTTAATAAGTCTGCAGAAATATGACCATGTAGTACATAAGAAAAACTATGGATGCTAAAGGGAGGACAGGGCACACTTGTTACAAGGAGGCACAGCACAGTTTACAGGATGTGCATGATAGTGACCTACTATGTTATACACATCATGTGACATAGATTACAGTGATTTCAAGGAATGCAGTTGGTGACTGCATAACTTCAAACATTGCTACAGAATTGGAAGTTGCAAGATAATGAAATTTCAAACCAACTGTCAACTCGACAGTGCACAACAGACTGTGTAGATGAGATAAACAAACTTATCCCATTGATCAGTAAGGAATTTGTTTTCAACTCTGACTAGTTGGGATTTGAAGAGGAAACGTTTATGAAAGTAATGCTGGAAATTACAGGTTCCAAGAGAGTTGTATCGAGATCAACAAACATCAATGCCCTAACACATTCTGGGTGGTAAATTGGCTGAAAAGTTATTTATTATGCAGTCAGAAGTTGGTGGTGGTCTGCCCCCTATGATTCTTTCTCGTGTGCATGGTCTCGCAAGGGCAGTAGGAAATATTTATGTCATAGCAAGCAAGAGTGGGAAAATGGGTGAAAGAGAACTACAACTGTGGTATGAGCACTCGTTTTGGTGACTAGTTAGCCAAAATAAATTACTTTTGCTTGATTCCTTCTCTGTGTATAATACAGGGTGTATACAGCTGGGGACAACAGGGAAATCTAAGAAAAATGTGGGAGTTTTTTAACCTGGGAAACTTTAGGAAAAATTGTGATTTTTTTTAGAATTCTGGGAATTTTTCATTGTTTTAAATTTCAATTAATTTTTTTGTAATTTTGACTGGTAAGAACTGATATTGTAACAAAGAATTTTATGTTAGCCAACTACAGCAGAATAATATCACAGGAATGAAACACAAGTGAGAGAATAACACTAAAATAAAAATTTAGTTGCAAAGAAAATGGGCCATTTACAATAACTGAACACAGCGCACACACAAATGTCTGCCGACAGCAAAATGGGTCCAAGGCTTTAGGACGAAGACTAGGCAATACTTCTTAACAAGAAACTGCTTTCAATGAGAGTGACATCATTACTATTTACATTTCTGACAGGTTGTGGGAAAATATTACAAATGATGATTTACGAAGCGTTACTTTCAAAGTAAATTTCCTTTTATACAAGATGAATAATGTTACTCATGAGAATGTGCGATGAATTTCTTAAGTCATGGAGTATTTGATTCTCAATCAAAAGTTAATACTTTACTTTGAGGACCAGCCTCATAAAAAATTTTAGACCCAGCCATTTATGTGATTATTTGGAATTTCACTGGCACATTTGTGCTTGATATTCCTTAAAGGGTAGAACGTGCTAAAAAATACAAAGCTTCAAGGTTAGTTTTTCATATTTATTTTAGTACTTTCATAGATTACAAAATTATTCAGCAACAATGGAAAAAATATAATTATTGTCCAAAAAAAGGTATGAGGTGTGTTCTTCTGTAATTTTGCATGTAACTGGCTTTACTATGGAAAAGTTGAAGTGCTTGAGAGAACATATATTCAGCCAGGTAACCCATGAAATTTTCAGTGCACAGCAGTGATCTCTCTCTCTCTCTTAGAAATGAAGGTCAGAATATTAAACCTGCCAAACATAAGTAAATAAAGCATCCCAATTCACTTATCTGCAAACATTGATCCAAAAAAGTTTAATTTTTAAATAATATATAAAATTATTGATTTAAAGGTGTGTTAAGTGTCTTTACACTTGTTATTCATATTCATAGAATACTCCTTTATTCAGTGAATGATATGGATTGAGAACAGTAAGGTAAGGACCAAAATGCTTGTAATTGGGCTCACCCTGACAGCGATACAATATTTTCTTACAACAGTGTTGATGTTGCATGGAGCAATTCTGTGTGTGAGTGTGTGGGCATGTGTGTGTGTGTGTTTGTGTGTATGTGTGTGTACTAGAACCAGAAGAGGATCAAGACATAGTGCAGTTATCTGATTCTTATGTGATACTTACCAGTCAACAACACATAAGTGGTTAACTCATTTTCTAATGTTATTAGAATGTTTTGGTTTACCTACTTTATATTTGAGTAAACAATAGGAAAATGAGCTAGTAAAATTTTTGCACCGAGAACTGTCTTGAAATACTATTTATACTTATGTAAACTTAAGGAAAATACATTAAATATTTTTTTTCATAGAGAATTACCTTGAAACACTCCATTCTGAAATTTTTGTAGGGATTTATTACTGGTAAGCACTTAGTTTGTTGATAAGGAGCAGATTATTTAGTTTCTTCTTTCTACAATTTTTTTTGTAAGTGTGCAAATTATGCTTATTATACTTCTGTAGCTATGAAACTTACTGTATTTGTTTACTTTTAGTCATCAAATCACACAGCCACACTTCTAACTCTTCGCTGTCTTGCTGACCAAGATCTTAAGGACAAAATCATTCAGTCTGCTATACGAGAAGGGGAATGTCTGGAACTTCTCATTAACCTTATTGAAACAGACAATTTGAACTGCCAGGTAAATTTGTGTCAACTAATTTCACTCATTGTTAACTTTATCCTCTGTTAATATTTGGTAACTCAGTATCTTTTTTGTAAATGAAAAATACAAAATGTTTGCAGTCTAACCTGTAGTGTAGGTTTTTTTCAGATTCTCTCATTTGCAGCAGTATTTTGAATGAAAGAACTGAAACATTTTGAAGGTTTTACTTCTTACAGTTACGTGTAGATAGATTTCAACTCTGTGCAAAAGACCACCCAGGAGTCTTTTAAATTGGTGACTGAACAACAGTGATTTAGAGCTAATGCTGTAATGCCTGCTGTAATAATTGTCATATGCTTTATGTACCCTAAATGTAAAAATTCTGATTATTTAGTTATTGACAGCTGTTCTCCAATATCACACACTGTTTTGCCCTTTTGTTACATAGCTTTTCAGTCATGCTAACATTTATTGAATCTTTTACTTTTTTTCATTAGTCTTGTACCACTCCATACAATACACCGCAATCCAGGCATTGTAATCACAATATAAGGCATGTATACCAATTGCATGGTAATATTTTTGTGTTAAGAACATCGGTCACGAGAGTGACAAATATATGGAGTATATTTCAACATAAAAATTTCAATCCACCTGCCAAGACTTCTAACCAAAGAGATGATATGTATTAAATCTAGTGTGAAACAGCATCAGACAAGGCAGAAAAATATATTACATGTCTGACAATTGAAGGAAAAAATTCTACCTGCCGCATTTTTTAATGAATGCTTTATTTCATCAAAACTGGTGCCACAAGGATTTTTTTGGTCATCAGCATTACAGTATAGGAGTCTCTATCACTGATAAGGAGCATACTGAACATAAGTGTGACAAAAGACAAAATTATGAATAAAATATTTCATGTCTGTTTGAGATGAAAGAAAGCAGCCAGCTGATCTAAGCTTCACCTTCTAGTTAACTAGAACACGTAGGATCGCCCTTTGCAATAATCTGATTAAGTGCACTCGGTAAAAGTGACACAAAAGTACAGGGTTATTACAAATGATTGAAGCGATTTCGCAGCTCTACAATAACTTTATTATTTGACATATTTTCACAATGCTTTGCACACACATACAAAAACTCAAAAAGTTTTTTTAGGCATTCACAAATGTTTGATATCTGCCCCTTTAGTGATTCAGCAGACATCAAGCCGATAATCAAGTTCCTCCCACACTCAGCGCAGCATGTCCCCATCAATGAGTTCGAAAGCATCATTGATGCGAGCTTGCAGTTCTGGCAAGTTTCTTGGTAGAGGAGGTTTAAACACTGAATTTTTCACATAACCCCACAGAAAGAAATCGCATGGGGTTAAGTCGGGAGAACGTGGAGGCCATGACATGAATTGCTGATCATGATCTCCACCACGACCGATCCATCGCTTTTCCAATCTCCTGTTTAAGAAATGCCGAACATCATGATGGAAGTGCGGTGGAGCACCATCCTGTTGAAAGATGAAGTCGGCACTGTCGGTCTCCAGTTGTTGCATGTGACAATTTTCCAGCATGTCCAGATACACGTGTCCTGTAATGTTTTTTTCGCAGAAGAAAAAGGGGCCGTAAACTTTAAACCGTGAGATTGCACAAAACACGTTAACTTTTTGTGAATTGCGAATTTGCTGCACGAATGCGTGAGGATTCTCTACCGCCCAGATTCGCACATTGTGTCTGTTCACTTCACCATTAAGAAAAAATGTTGCTTCATCACTGAAAACAAGTTTCGCACTGAACGCATCCTCTTCCATGATCTGTTGCAACCGCGCCGAAAATTCAAAGCGTTTGACTTTGTCATCGGGTGTCAGGGCTTGTAGCAATTGTAAACGGTAAGGCTTCTGCTTTAGCCTTTTCCATAAGATTTTTCAAACCGTTGGCTGTGGTACGTTTAGCTCCCTGCTTGCTTTATTCGTCGACTTCCGCGGGCTACGCGTGAAACATGCCCGCACGCGTTCAACCGTTTCTTCACTCACTGCAGGCCGACCAATTGATTTCCCCTGACAGAGGCATCCAGAAGCCTTAAACTGCGCATACCATCGCCGAATGGAGTTAGCAGTTGGTGGATCTTTGTTGAACTTTGTCCTGAAGTGTCGTTGCACTGTTATGACTGACCGATGTGAGTGCATTTCAAGCACGACATATGCTTTCTCGGCTCCTGTCGCCATTTTGTCTCACTGCACTCTCGAGCGCTCTGGCGGTAGAAACCTGAAGTTCGGCTTCAGCCGAACAAAACTTTATGAGTTTTTCTACATATCTGTAGTGTGTTGTGACCATACGTCAATGAATGGAGCTACAGTGAATTTATGAAATCGCTTCAATCATTTGTAATAGCCCTGTATATATTACAAGGTGGTTTGCTGCAGCTGACTGCAAGGCAAAAACATAAACCACAAATTTTTATTTCCTCAACATTTATATTTGCTGAATGCTTCAAATATTGGAAAGTATTAAATATCCCTCAGAGAGCAAAATCTTGTATGTAGCATCCAAATGGTACACAATTAGACAATTCCTGAAGAAAAATAATAAAAAAAAAACATTTTTGCTTTGCTGATTTTACATTAGCAAAATAATTTGAAAATGCTGTCACTTGGAAGAAGGGAAATATAAATGGAGGAAACACAGTATGCCATTCAATCAACTTGATTCAAAACCAAATATGTAGGTTGGCTCAAAACTGTATTTGATTTTACCATAGTGCTGTTTGTATGACAGCATGAGATTAATACTAATGAAATGGAAATGCTTCCTGAGGAAAAATGTCATGCCATCTCTATTTTACAAATATTTACTTCATTTAAAACAAGAAGTGATAAACACATACAACTAATTGAAACAGTTGATGGTGGCAGTAGTACAAGCATCCTGTGGAAAATAACAATGCTTTTCATGTAGCATGAGTGGCAGTGGTGGCAGCTGAACAGTACTCCTGCAACTGGTTAGTGTTCATTAAGCTCCAACAGCTGGCCACCAGCAGTAAACTGATACCGAAAAGTGATGCAAAAATCTTTGAAAACTGGCACTTATGATACCTCAGTTGGTTTGATATTTTTGCATGAGACTGCAAGTACCAATTAGGGACCATAAGTGATGTGGTTGTTGAGTTCCAGAACTAGTTTCTGAAACCCACAGAACTCTACTGATGACTGCTTTCCTGAAGTTTCCTTCTCATTAAAATGTAAGTGGAGACTGCCTGTGTACATTACTAAATAGCTAAGTCTCAGTTGAGTCTAAACAACTGGGGCAACAAAAATTTGATTTTCAATATTTCATATAATTATTGACAGAATTTAAAAAAATTAAAATGCTCTCATAATCTATTCAGAGTTACAGTCTTACAGTAATAGTTTAAGACAATAAGACAAATGTCAAAGTTACAAACTTGGAAAACTATCCAGACTACACTTATCCAGTGTTTTGATAATGAGAACACATAAGGACTTTAAACATAATTTCAAACTTTCTCTACACTTTTTCTTGCATACAGCCCCACAGAATTATGAAAAGAAAACAATTTACCACTTCTAAGTGTTTGTTCATGGAAATTATGTATTGTAACATGTGAACTGCTGTATGATTCATTTTCAATTGTACGATTGGTTTTGGACAGAAACAGTTTTCCAGTACCTGTTGTACAACATTATGGATACAGGACACTTTTAACACAGAAAAAATATTTGCAGACTATTGTAAAATGAACACAATATTTACAAATTTTTGTTAATAGCGAGGGTGATATGTAAATAAATGTCAAAATATAACACACACACACACACACACGCACACGCAAAGGATGTTTGTTTTAACTGGACTGGAGACACTGAAATATATCGAAAACTATATATTGGATCACAAAAAGTTATAATTCCTATTTGTTTGTCTCGGAGGGGGACATACAACAATACTGCACTCAACCCGCCATCCCATCCTGTGCATGGGTGGTGGGGGGCAACATTGAAATCTTCAATGGGAAGCCCCATTTTTTATTGCAGATTATGACTATATGGCAAAATCTACATGCATTTTGTCTGAAACATTTTTTTTTTGTTTTTCCAGAAATGGCACTGTAATCAGAGAAATAGAAAAGGTACACAATATAATTTATAACATGCCTTAAAATACTATTGCATATGCATCCCCACCTCTGTGCTGTGAGGGTACGACAGACCAGTATTTCGTAACTGGTAATTGGAAACCCCATTCACAATGTTGTATTCCTGTGACACTTCCAACAGAGGACCACTCAATGCACCACAGTGACCATGGCTCAAGGAGAATGCTACTCTACTTTTCCAATTAGTGTAAGTGTTCAAACGTAGTACTGCCAACTTCAATACATTTAGCGATCCGCTTTCCAAATGACTGTACACAGACAGAATTGTATCTGTGGGAATGTCAGCACAGGTGAGCCATGGTGGATTCATTTAATCTTTTCTTCCTGAAATATTACTGTATCTCATTGCTACCTATCAGAACCCCTCGGAGAGCATTAAAGATAAACACCAGTCCTAATTGTCCAGTTGTAAAGTGACCTGTACGTACAAAAATAACCACTATTTCAGTTTACATATAATTCGAAAATGATGCTTTGGTGATTAACATTGTTCTTATGTGAGAAACACAATATAAATGTGAAATTAATACTGTAACTAATCGAAAGAAATGTAGCACATGGTCAGGATGTACCAGTAAACCTGTCATTATAAAATTACTACAGCAAATTAAATAGAACATATAAATAAAGCACGTTAATTGAATCTCCGATATATGTTAGCACTAAAATTCAGGCACTAGTTGATTTGTTATAAACAAATTTAGAAATGTAATTGTTACCTGTAACATAATTAGTCAGAAAATGTTATATTAACTCGTAACTAAGTTGAAAATAGGTTCACCTTGTTCAGCACTGAGATTGTAAATTTTTAGCAATGTGTAGTTCATATTCAGTTTAACTTTTAATTGTGACTTTACATAAAATTGTAATTTTCATTGTAAGTAATTGTTAACAAAAGTATAAATAGAGGTCACGCAGGTGCCTTGGGGCACTCGTTTTTTGGCTAGGGTTGCGAGCAAATGTATTGTAGGCTCACTCGTTTGTTGATTGTTGTGAAATCTGTGTCTCGTTTGATGTCAACTTTGGGTACATGTGATGTAACTGGAACAGTTTCACCAGTCTCAGACACCAGAGTCCTGGAAATATATTGGTATTAAAACTGCACTGTACTTTGGAATTTATTTGGAGGTCTTCCTCAATCCTTTTCATAGGCTGCACAGTGACGAGACATGAATCCAGGAATTTTACAAAACCCCGAGAACTAAACAACTCTCAATGTTGGTAGAATTGACGTGAAAACAACAGCGCATCGACCGGGCATTTCACTCAAAACATGCAACGCGGAGGTGGGAAAAATATAAACATCTCATTCCCCCTTCATTTACTGGGGCGCCCTAGGTGACATGAATTACCCTTAGCTTCCTGTGTATCATTGCTGGTCTTGAAAACATTCTTGAGCATGTGGAGTTGGAAGTTTGTGGGTTCATGGTGAAAGGGCAACACGGACAGTGGTTGGCCTGTTGGTTGGGTGGGCTGTCAGCTCTATTTGTGCAGAGATTGATTAGTTATGAGCATGCAATTACTGGCTGCATCAAAGTTTTTACTTGCCCTTCAGTATGTTTCAGCTGAATTTTCTTCCCTCACGTCCGTTCTGTGCGCTTTTGGATGCTGGTGTTTTGCATTGAGCTGAAATTATGGAATAACGACTTCTTGATGTAGCAGTGCTCTTAGTTTTATGAGTTGTAGGTCCATGATGTTTTCTGGAGTGTTTGTGGCTGCTTGACATTACCTCAGTGGAGCTGTTCGCGCTAGCAGCATATTTCTTAAGTTAACTTTGTTTATCCTACACTCTTATTTTCATGGTCTTACGTTAATATTTTCTGCCAAATATTTTGCATCTCTCCTGAAATGGGTACTATTATCTGGTTTATGATTAACCTTCAGATTATTTCAGCCTGTACTTATTGTGCTAATATTTGGAAACTTTGAGCTTACTTTTTCTAGTGGTCAATGTTTGAGATGTTTGTCTAATTATTTTGCCATCACTACTGTATTGTATTCATTCCATGTATGTAAAAGAAAATCTTGCTGCATCATAACCATTGGCACTTAACTTTCATGGCTGATCTGATCTGAAAATCGAATGTTTGGACTTGTGATTTTGTAATTGGTAATTGCAGCTGCGGATATTCCTTACAGAGGCTAGTCTGATTAATATTGAAATTAATTTAAATTTGTTTAAAACCTTTTTAAGAGCTGTAAGTTGCAGTTTGTTCTTAAAGTTTTGGTAGAGTATTTCTTTTAATTATTCCAAGGCTAAATTGCTTTAATTGAGAAATGTCTTACCTTATTATCTTGCAATGTTATATGTATTACTCTTATATATTGCTTGTGGGTGGGGACCATGGAACAGTGGCTTAAACCTATTTCTTGTAAAATAAATAAATAAGTAAATAAAAAGAAAAAAAAATCCTGTTTCTCATACTTTGGTATGGTCAACACTGTATTTGGTTTGTTAGTGTAATGTGCCCTGTAAATAAAAGTGAACTGTCGAAGGAAAAATGATGTGATTATCATGGGTCCACCTTCCATGTGTCCTTTTCCTTCCCCATCTTAATATGTAAGGGCGTTTCAACAGGTTTTTCTGATGAATTCGACCACAGCTTCACTTGCTAGTACACCTTATCTTTTAAATATCCACACAGAAAGAAATCTGGTGACCTAGTGAGCCAATTAATAGGGCTGCCTCTGCTGATCCACTAACTTGTGTAAATATGGTCTAATACTTCCTGTACTTCAATTCCATAATGCGGTGGGAAACCATCATGCTGAAACCACATACATGTCAACATCCAGGGCAACATCCTGCAGTAGTACTGGTAGCACCTACTCCAAAAACATGTGAAATTTGCATCCATTCAATGAGCCGTCAATAAAATAAGGATCAATGAGTTAGCTCACAATGATGCCACACAATATGTTAACCAACCAAGGACATTAATGCTCACCTTGCTGGAACCAGTGGGAATTGTCTGCACTCCAGTAATGCATGCAATACACATTAACACTACCATGGTTTGTGAATGTAGACTCATTGGAAAATAGCATCTTGGCAAAGAATGTGGGTCATTTGCCTTTGTTGATGTGCCCATTCACAAAACACTATCCAGTTGTGGAAACTGGCACCATGCATTGACATGTGGTATGGATAGTACTTATGAGAGTGTAGTATTGTCACAATACTATCTGCAGACTTACTGGAATTTTGGTGTAATTGCCAAGCCCTTACCAATGTCTTGTGGCACACTGCCACTAGTACAGCTTCTCCTGTAACACATTTGTTTCATTTTCTCTTGCCAGTCTGTACACTGCCATCATACATAAAGGCATTCACAACCTTGTAAAAGGATGAACAAGTGCAAGCTTTCTCTGAAAACGTTCTGCATATAAGGGAACAACAGCCTCAACATTTCTCCTACATTCACCATAAATCAGGGTGATTTCAGTTTTTTCTTTTGTGGCTGTGACATTCATCATCCACTTGAACGTTTGTTGTCCAGATGGTAGGTAAGTGTGCAGGCAGTAAACACTGTTCAAGTATTGTAATGTTTAGTGCCATTGTGTATTCTATGTCTGCACAGTATATGAGCTCCGATGACAGTGCAATTCCCTAAACTGCCACAGTGGTATCTTTCAGTTAACTGTACTCATATAAGTATTGTATATATCATGTGCACACAGAATTACTAAGTTCTTACTTATGTAGTATTTTAAGCATTCTCTCATTTACTGTACAGTTTACAGTCTGCTGATTATAATGGTATTTTTAGTTTTGCCTAAAAGCTCGTTGGTTACGAGAAATTAAGAACTGAAGTTGTTACAACAGTGTGTAATAGTAAATTTAATGTGAGCTAATCAGTAACTTTGAGGGGATTGACACAGCACTGGAAGATCCTTATTCCACTCCCTCAAGCAGTTAGTTAAATGTTTCCAATAACTCATTAACTCAAGAAGGAGCCCTTACACTTTTTTGATTCCAGGATTTGACATTATAGTTTTATTGCTCTCTTTTTCCTCAACCTGATTGTTCCTTTCGATTTCCAAATAATCCACTAATTAAGACATTGGATAGATTAGCAAAATCGTAAACTTGGAAATTTTATATGAAAGTAGGGAATCCACCATGTAGTTATACATCATATCATTCAAATAGTACATTGAACTCTAATGTTTTCCACATCATTTGTTATTCTGATAAACCAGATTATTGTTGGAATCACTAGATCTACTCTAACACTAAATCTGATGGTTAAGCATCATAACATCAGTGAAGAAACAATACCGAGTAAGTAACAAAATAAGAATTTTACACGAGAGACAAAGAACTGTCTAAAATACCTAATACATTTCACAGAGGTGCTAAATTTGAATCATAACATTACAAGGAAATATTGGATCAAATAAAAATGTGAAAAAAATACGCTTTAGAAAGCTTAATTAAGGCACATGCATGGAGTTGTCTCAGTATTTGTGTCTTATTTGTCAGTCTCCCGGCACAACTTGACACATTTACGTTGGTATTTGGTGCTGAGAAAGCTAGTAAGAACACGTTTTGGAGCATTAATCATTTTCTATTGAAACATTTCATAGAAACATTTTAAATAAATAATAAATCCTAAACGTCACTCAAAGCAGCAGCAGAGAATTACACTGCACTGATACTCATCACACAGTTACCTCCGTGATAATTTTCATTCATAAGGAATGTTGTCATAATAACTATGACAATCTTCAGGAAGAACAGATTTATGTTGTTGTAAATGATCCCATTTGGATTTCTTGATTTTCAGTCTTTCCTTGTATAGTTTCAGGAAGCAAACATCTCCAAGAATTTTCCTCGGGCACCTCAGAAATTCTTGCCACACCTCATTGAAAGAGCACTTGTAGTAAATAATACCATTTGGGCGGTACTGTAGCGCCCTCAGATCAGTAACTGTAGGCTCATTTTTTACAGCTCTTCCAAGACCAATTGAGTCGTACAGCCGCAAACTTTCCTCTGCATAGTTGATGAAAAAGGAATAATCTAGGTAATGGACTTCGTATGGCTGTAGCTTTTTTCCCGCTTCTTTAGATATCATAGTGTTTTGGCTAGGAAGTGTAACTTCACATCCTTTAAGCTTGCACTCAATGGAACTGTGAACTGAGTCACATTACATCTGAGTATGGCCTTTCTCAAAAAGCTTTTGTGTAATCAATACTCCAGTATCAATTGCTAATCTTAAAAGAGCATTTGATAATATCACAGTTCTGTTCTGATATGTCCAGCCATCAGAATACAGAATGACATGAACAGGATTTTCCTTAATCGTTCTGGATAGGGTGTCCATGATGCATGAGGCAAAGTATGATGCAACAAAATCACCTTGCATTTCATCGAACCAGTAACATACTGCATCATGACTTTCTAAATTATACATTGTAATGTTATGTAGAGCCAACTTTGTTTTATAATAAACTGCACTTGCACTTAAAAATGAAGCTACATTCACAGCCTGTAAGTCCATGGTGTACACTGAGCAGAGCTTCTGCTGGGCTTCTTTCTTGTCAGCATCTTTTTGCATCCGTGCCTGCTCTTTCCGTTCTGTGTGTTGCTTCCACACGTCTTCACTCAAGTTACCAAGCCTGTAACTACAACATAAGTCACACTGGTCTTTCTTGGGGACAAATAAGCTAATATTACCATCTTCTAAAATCAAGTTAAAGGAAGCCTGACTTAATGGTGAAACCTTCTCCACATGACATTTTTCCATATAGAGTCCTTACAGCTGTCGTTGGGATTGTAAAATAGGCTCAAGGTACAACTTTGAGGAGGATTTCCTACAGTAATGCGGTGGAAGATTCGGAAGAGAGTCCAGGAATTCTTTCATGAAGGTTCTCTCATCTTTCTTCTTCATCTGTTTGATTCGAGGTCGTGATGATTCTGTATCAGGACTCATCCTATGTGTGGAATTATCTAGCCAATATCGGACAGTCCATTCTTTAATCCCAAGAGTATTGAGAAACTTCTTTTTGTATACTTTATGTTTTCCCCACTCATTTTTCAAATTATAAATGAGCGTCCCTTTTTTCCTGGATTTGCCAGTGTTCTGCCCTGGATGTTTGGTTGGAATTACGTCCACAAGGTTGATAACGTAAACCTTCCTCTGATTCCATGACATTATTTCCCAAAAAGTGTTAAATACTGCCTGCCTATCATCAGCAGAAAACTGATGACACTTCCTTTGAATGGATTTCTGGCACATCTGCGAAGTACATGTTGGACCTAATTTTCATGCCCCTCTTGGAGTATCATTAGTGATTTTACCAATTCGACTTCTTTTCTATCCAATATACACCTGTCCACGAATTCTCAGAATTTTATTGGCATTTTTCTTACAATCTTCAGGATGTGGTTTAGACTTCCTTTCCCTGTCACTGCTTTCGTCAGCATAAAATTGTTGGCCTTCACTGTCAACATCATTATGCTCCCATGATCATCCAATAATTTATCCAGAGTGTTTGGCAAACAATGAGCACCATCGCTTAACAATGAGTGTGAAGTACTGTTGTCTCTAGTGGAAACTGTGATTGTGGTTTCATTTTGAGCATTGTTCGATACAGCCACTGAAGTTTCTAGATGGAAAAATATTTATAAATTAATTTAAGCAGACAAATATGAAGCTAAAATTCATGTATTTATGAGAATGACAGCATCAGTAATACTATTAACAATAATCTCAAGAAAATTTACCTGTGTCATTAGACGTTGCAGGAACAGTAACCGAGAACCGCATATATGAGTAGGAGATGAGGTACTGGCAGAAGTAAAACTGTGAGGATGGGTGTGTGAGTCGTACATGGGTAGCTCAGTTGGTAGAGCACTTGCCCGCGAAAGGCAAAGGTCCCAAGTTCAAGTTTCAGTCCGGCACACAGTTTTAATCTACCAGGAAGTTTCATATCAGCACACACTCCGCTGCAGAGTGAAAATCTCATTCTGGAAGCATCCCCTAGGCTGTGGCTAATCCATGTCTCCGCAATATCCTTTCTTTCAGGAGTGCTAGTTCTGCTAGGTTCACAGGAGAGCTTCTGTAAAGTTTGGAAGGTAGGAGATGAGGTACTGGCAGAAATAAAGCTGTGAGGACGGGTGCGTGAGTTGTGCTTGGGTAGCTCAGTTGGTAGAGCACTTGCCCGCGAAAGGCAAAGGTCTCGAGTTTAGACTCTGTCCAGCACACAGTTTTAATCTGCCAGGAAGTTTCGAAGTCCCATATACGAAATTAAATCGGTTAATGTAATTTCAGCGTTATGACTTTTCTCGCCTGTTGTTTGTTCTGCATTTACAGGAGATCCTACCAGAAAGTGGACAGTCTAGAAATCTTTGGCAGAAATGAATAAAGCACAGAACGAGTGAAGTGAGGGCGTTCTGATTTATATCACAATAAGACACTTGCGGTGCTACTAACATTCAAAGGTGAATAATAAAACAATTTTCTTACTGCTGTCAGTCACTCTCAGGAACAATTCTCCACTTTCATAAGGTGATTTCAGCTGAGAAACAATTCCTTCTTCAGTAAAAAGATCGTCATCTGTATCGCTGTCCATTATCACGAATGAAAGTACAAGCACGGAACCACTTTCGAGCACTGTTAAATACATAATAAGGCAGTAACAATGTGCTGTGGCTGCATGCGCTTTTGTATTTACACGGTATTGTTCACAGTATCCATAGATTGTAGATACGCCGTATTTAATTCTCTACAGTTTTGTGGTATAGCCATCTATTTATTAGCTGTGTCACATATGCGGTATTCTTTCAGATAGTTTTTTCATGGTAAATAATTAAAAATTTTGGCTTATGGCATTAAGAGCAGATGTGCGTACGGCCAATGATATCATCTGACTGAAAAACGAAAAATCGGCAATTTGTCAGTTATGCGGTATTGTTTCTTCATCGACGATAAGCTAAAATGTAATTTCCAAAATCACAAAATATTTGTACACCTGTCTATATGCACTCCCTCCAGGCAACTAGTCTGCAGTCTGCTGCCAGAACTAGTCTGAGTAACATCTCCGGGTCACTCAACTGATAAACAACATGTTGTAATGTGTATTAAAGTCTGTGCTCAGTTACCAAGCATTTGACACTTCAGTGTCAAATTCTGTTTTAATTATTTCTGTTAATTTCTCCAAGTCAACAACATAACCTTCCACATGTTGTCATGAGTTATTCGGAGACATACTGTGTTCAATGACTGTGTAGTTAAAATCAACTTTATGGTATTCATCTGCCAGAATCAGCATGTGAAAGTGTACTGCAAACATCTTGCCGCTATCAAGACTGATTTGTAGTTTACCGAAGTGTCTACCTGTGATTGACATTCTATGTGAGATATTAAGCTGGTCATTATGTTGCTATGAATGATAATGAATGTAAAAATCAGTCAGATTTAGTAAATAATGTGTTGTGTACATTATTTAAAACTTGCCATATTACAGCAACATGATTGACATCTGATGACAAGCTACCAAGGGCAGTCAAGAAATCACAGGTAAAGTATGTGAACAATTTTTCCACTAGGATATCTTCAAATTCAAGCACTCTGATTGGCAACAGCTTTATAAACCAAGGAAAACCACACCATAACAGAATCAGTACAATTTGTGAATGATATCTCTGGCCACCAGAGACAGATACTTACTAATGACAACGTGAATATCTGCCAGAAAAAATACATCCCTGTTGGAAAGTAGTAGAATAATAAAACTTGAATTGATTTAAATCTTTAAGTCAAGGCTCTAAGATATAGAATAGAGACATGGACAGTGAAAAATATTTAAACATCAAATAAAACTTGTTTAATAGCAAAATTGCAAGGAAAAACATGTCAGCTCAAAGTAAAACTTGTTTAACAATAAAATTTCAAGCATATTTGACTGCATCTTTTGACAAATAAGCTAAGAGTTGATAAAAAAAATATGCATTACCATTGGGATGAAATAAAATGCCTAATCACATTAGTTAAGTGAAGTTTTTTGCTAGCCACAGTCACTTTTGTCAGTATACAGTAGAACAGTTGTAATTATCACTGGACATCATCAGATCGAATAAGCAGCATCCTCATCACAATGCAGCATGACTTGTGTGTTCACAAGGTATAATGGCATGCTACTTACTGGATCTAGAGATTACAGGAAATTGTTAAAATTGATCAGCCATCATTAAAATCATTATGCCTGACAATGAAACTGTTAAAAGAATTAAATTTGCCATAATGAAGTATTTCCTCAAAAGAGAGATATAACACAAATAACTACAGCTTTGGACTATATCTTTAAACTTTTGAGCTGGTACTGTATGATAGAATTGTAAAGCATATTGACAACTTTGATATCATCAGTGAAAAACAGCTCAGTTCTGAAAGAGGTATATCTACAACAGAAGCCACACTCTTATTCTTTAACACTGCAATGGAACCCTTACCATGAATGTGTTTAGGGTTTCAGATTTGTGTATAACAAAATATTTCTTGACAAAGAATGCCACTGCAGCATCAAGAGAGCAATAGGAAAGTCTCTAAAATTCTAACTTCAAGAGAGAAACCAGAACATGGTCTCTGATGAGCGTGGCAAAGCGGATGGGATGGAAGGAGTGTAACTGGCCTGCATGAGTCTGTCCTTTGTACACTGCTGTTTTTCATACATATAGCAAACAGAATAGTATCTAATATTTCTGTACAAAGTATAATACTTCTGTAGAAAGTACAGTGTCAATCACAATGTTTGTGTTTTTCAATCAGTAATCGTGGCACATATATGGTAGATTTATATGAGAACTAGCTTCCCAGACAGATTTTTAAATTCTATAAACACATATACAACCGGTGTTCAGAACAATTTACATTTTTCTGAAAAGCTAGTTTTTCTCCTAAATTATGTATCACACTGTGATATAATTTTGCAAGTTTTTCCAATTGTTTATGTGGATACTACATGAAAATGTGAGAAGAAAATGTAGTTATTAGTAAAGAATAATAAATGACAATGTCATGGTTGATGTTGAAGTTTGACTGCATAAATGACAAACATTTGAAATACTTTTTATTGGTTGTGTTCCATAGCTTTAATAAATCACAGAAATGACATATTGTAACACTTGAAGCTGCTGCATAATTTATTTTTAATTGTATTACAAAGATAATACTGGTCATAATATAGTAACTCTTTGCTGTTTTATTTTATAAATTCTTCACTCAAAACCTACACAGCGGATCAAAAAAAGTTATAATTCCAATTTGTTTGTCTCGGAGGGGGACATCCAATGATAACACACTCGATCCACCACCCCACCTCATGAGTGGGTGGCAGGAGTAACTTTGAAATCTTCAGTGGGAACCTCCATTTTTTATTGCAGACTATAATTCTATGGCAAAATCTACATATGTTTTGTCTGAAGCATTTTCTTCATTTTGCCACAGATGATGCTTTAATTGGAGGAATAGAAAAGCGTACACAATCATAATTTATGACATGCTACTCAATGGCCCTTGAATATCCAATGGCATGTGGGACCCCTCCTCCATGCTGTGAGGGCAGGACAGACGAGCATCTCATAACTTGTAATTAGAAACCCCATTCACAAAGTTGTATTCCTCTGAAATATCAATTACAGAATATAACTGGTAGCCAGTGCTAGGAGAGAAACGTCATTGTTCTGCGATTTCAATAACAAGTAGGTCAAAGTTGTCACCTTTATACTACAATTTTATAGAATTTTTTTCATGTTTAGTGAACCATATACACAAGCATAGTGATCTTGGCTGCACATGGTTTCTTGTATCTTTAATGATATAGGAAATGAACACAAATGAACTTCAATTTTGTGTACATTTGTGAAGCTCATTTAGTTTTCTCACATTTCAATACAGTGCCCTCATGTATTGTCCGAAGGTCAAATTTATTCAACCAAGTGATTGTTATCAGGTATAGTAAAAGAAGAAAAAGAGAGCAAAATAGTTTTGACCCTGAGACAATTAGTGAAACTTTTGGAACCTCTGCATAGAATGTAATTGTAAATTTCACTACATAATGTTCATATACTGACTAAGTTAAGTCATTGCTAAGAGGGAATGTTTTTTCAATAGGCTGATTTCAATCAGCCAAACTTAATCATTAGTTATTTTACAATTTATTATACATATCATTACCTATTCTAGTATGTTTGTTTATATTTTATGGTTGTGCTGTTTTACTTACTCTTCTTTATATTTACCTGTGAATTGGTGGTAATCAAGATGGAATCGTATGTCTCAGTCATAAGAACAGTGGTATCTTTGTATTGAGCTAGTGTCTTTATTTTCTGCCTTTTGTCCATGTGTGTATGTGTGTGTGGGGGGGGGGGGGGCTAGAGAGAGAGAGAGAGAGAGAGAGAGAGAGATACTGTTCTCCATTGTAAGTAGTAATTGTTGTTCTATTTAAAATTCTTCATCATTAGGTGTTGTAATTAAATGCACTAGAAAACTCACACACCTCTAAATTATGATTCGGTAGAAACATGTATCAAATCAGTACCTCTTGATGTGAAGTTGGTCTGTGAGTAGCAATATCTGCAGCTATCACATTTTATGAATGACAAAGTATCATTTGTTTTCCTGTGCATTGAAACACCGCTGAAAATCATTGCAAGGTGATAAGCGCCCAGTTTTCTTCTTTCATTATTTCTTCTTCATGTTAATGAAGCCATATCACCTCAAGTGGAACTTACTGTTATTGTTGTACAGGAGATTAAAGTTCATTAATTTCTTTGGAGATTACATCAAGCTATGCATTTTGCATTGTTACCATGTAGTTTTAAGGCTGAAAAAATACACTAGGATGATATTCTTTTCCCAGAAAGTTAGTTGAAGACCATGCTGATATTTGATTTGTGCTTATCCTGCTAGTTTAATCCGTTATTTCTTATCTAAGAGCTTTCTCTAACAATTTGAATATATTATATCTAAAAACAAAGATGATGTGACTTACCAAATGAAAGCGCTGGCAGGTCGATAGACACACAAACATACACACAAAATTCAAGCTTTCGCAACCAACGGTTGCTTCATCAGGAAAGAGGGAAGGAGAGGGAAAGACGAAAGGATGTGGGTTTTAAGGGAGAGGGTAAGGAGTCATTCCAATCCCGGGAGCAGAAAGACTTACCTTAGGGGGGAAAAAAGGACAGGTATACACTCGCACACACACCCATATCCAACCGCACATACACAGACACAAGCAGACGTTTGTAAATGTAAATGTAAGTGTATGTGCGGTTGGATATGGGTGTGTGTGCGAGTATATACCTATCCTTTTTTCCCCCCTAAGGTAAGTCTTTCTGCTCCCGGGATTGGAATGACTCCTTACCCTCTCCCTTAAAACCCACATCCTTTCGTCTTTCCCTGTCCTTCCCTCTTTCCTGATGAAGCAACCATTGGTTGCGAAAGCTTGAATTTTTTGTGTATGTTTGTGTTTGTTTGTGTGTCTATTGACCTGCCAGCACTTTCGTTTGGTAAGTCACATCATCTTTGTTTTTAGATATATTTTTCCCATGTGTAATGTTTCCCTCTATTATATCCAATTTGAATATATTAGTAGACTCACTTCCTGGCCACAAAAACAATAGGCTACCATAATTTAAGATAAACAAATAGTCTGTAATTCAGTGATGTTGAAACAGATCTTAGTCAGTTACAACAATTTTTACATGTGAATACATTTTCCCTTTTATTCTGTCCTGTAAGCAACAGCAGAATAAAATTTGTAAGCAGTGACTAAATAAAATATGTAACAAGCTGAGTGGTTAACTTTATATTCAATCACAGTTTTGTTTCATTTCCTTTCTTTCCATTTTTTCTCCCCCTCTCAAGCATTAACTGTTCTTTGTTTCAGCTTGGGGCTCTTTTAATTTTAAGCAAAATATCATCTAGTCGCAGCATAAAAAAGAGTATTCTAGATTTTGAAGGAGTGCTGCCACTAGTCAACATTCTTTCATGCCCTGCAAGAGATTTGCAAATTTTGGCAGCAGAGACAATCCAGAACATAGCTAGCATGAGACAGGTTCGAAAGCTAGTAAGACAATATGGAGGCATTCCTGTTCTGGTAAGTGCCAAAACATTTACAAAAATTGCACGGAATTTTTAATGACCATACATAGTGGACTAATCATTCAATTTCAAACAATTTTTTCATATAATTATACTATGATTGTTAGAAACACTTAACTTCCTTTGATTGCCTAAAGTTTAGACATTTGTACCTGCTTACATCATAATGGATTTTTTCAAAAGATTATTCGCTACTTAATTGCTTATTATATCTTTTTTTGTGTGCAGTGATGATTCAGTGTTGGAATGAAACAATAAATATCTTCTGAGTGATAAAAGCAACTCCAAAATATCACCAATTTCAACACAATGGGTGTGTTTGTAAAGGGAAGAGCATCCCATAAATTTAAAAAATAAAAAAATGTGTAGGAAACTGGTTATATATGCTGAATTCAATGTAGATGCAAGGACTACTGAAAAATTTGCATCATATTTAAAGAACCAGATAGTTCCAAATGGACAAATCTAAATTTTGGCTACTGTACAAGAGTTACAGCAACTGCTTGATATTATCATAAATATATAGCTATAATTACAATGACAAAGGAAAATTTATTTTAGATTCAGAAGTATCAGACCATGCAGCACTATTTGTATCATTATCAAAATTAAATTTGTCCCACACACACACACACACACAAACAAATAAAATAGAATAAAACATAAAAGAATAATTAGGAACTTCAGTCAAGAAAATGTAGAGGTACTTGTTAAAGGGCTAAGCTTCATCATGCAGTCAGTCAGCAGACACACTTAGAAACAAATGACAATTAGAATAATGTTTCAGCTGAATTCGTGGGTATATGCAGGGAATGCTTCCCTTTTGTAACTGTACGGGCTGTGTCTCAGAAAAGCAGATCATGGATAACAAAAAGAATTAGAGTGTCTAGTGTTCAGAAAAATTTATAAATATAAGCTTTTTGATCTGTTGTAAGAAATGAAGTTGACAGTGAAATGGAGAGAAAATGCCCCTCTAAACTAATAATAAATGGTATAGCTGTTACAGATTCCAGTGCCATATGTAAATCCTTCAACAACTTCTTCATGAATTGTCATAAAATCTGTGACTGCTCACTACAAAGTACAGATCCTAGTGTGACAGAGAGGAATTGATAAGGTTTTATGTTACATCATGTTTCAAGCTCTGAGTTATGAAAATCATGTGTCCTTAAAAATTTAAACTCAGTGAGTTGGGATGATGTAGCCACTTGAACAATAAAAATAGTCTGTCGTAGTATTGAACGTCCACTCTCCCTCATAACTGACCAATGTTTTGATGAGGGACATTTTCCAGATTGACTAAAATATGCCATAATTTGACCATTTCCTGAAAACTGCAATCAAGATGAAACTGGAAACTGTAGACCTACTTCTTTGTTTATCGGTTTCTTAAAAATATTTTATAGAGCTGCATGTGATCAGATAGAAAATTACAATTCATCCCACAGCATTATTTTATGCGCTGACTGTGGTTTTAGGGAAGGCTGCAGTATAATCCACTTACTAAATTAATTGGTCACAGCATTTAGCAGATGTTTCCATAATAGGATGTGCCTGTCGGGTATCATTTGTAACTTTACCAAAGGTTGAGACTGTAGATCAGGACATGCTTCTCTGAAAACAGACAAAGTATGGTTTTCAAGAAAAACTCTTAAGTTGGATGTCCTCATACTTAACAAATTAAAACAAGGACTGTGTGTTAATAACAGTGGCAAGGAATTATTCTCTGGTTGGAAGATCACACACACGCACACACACACACAAATTAGGATTTCCACAAGGCCCAACATTTGGACTGTCTGATAACATCAGCTATGCAGATGACTCAGCAGCAACAGTCTGTTGTAAAACTGATGAAGACTGCCATATTGAGCAGACACATAGGGAAATAGAGATGTGGGTCAAAAATAATATCTTGAAATTAAACTTTGCAAAAAGAGAAATTGTTCATTTCACCATGGGGTTTCAGAATTGATATGCTCAAAAGGCAGTCCCCTGTGAAAGTATTTTTGTTGTTTAAAACATTTGCCTTGCAGGACACTCACCATGATCGTAAAAGTCCAGCGCATTACGATGAATGACATCTTTCTGGGAATCATTCAATTAAGTGACAATTCTTCTTCCACTCATATATTTTCTTGGAGATTTAAACTTCATTTCTTAACCACAGGTTTCCATTGCTCATGTGTTTGCAAATATTCTGTGTATGGTTCATAGTGAAACACCACATGCTTTTGCTGTTACAGTCTGTGGTGCTGATAAGATTTTGTCTCTTCTGACATGAGGAAATTCATCTACGTTGTACATAAAACTTTTTTTGACTGTGTGTGTGTCTTGAAACTCATTACCTTAACTCACAAACTAAAGTAACAGTACTCCCAATGAAAATCACTTCTGTTTTTGCAAACATGCACTTCTGTGCATTGCAGGCACAGGCAAACACTGCTTAGTAGGTAGTAACAAAGCTGTAAAGCCTTGCCAGCAGCAGCATGAATGCAGTGCAGTATTGCCCCATAAACCATGTTAACAATAGGTGTTCAATTTTAGTCATTGGTTCTTATGATGCTACCTGAATGGTACCTGTTGTGGAAATGACACAGTGGCAACAGTGTGAGCTTAGAGTCACAGCTGAAGCCAGACTAGGTCAAAGGCTTCCTATTGGCAATTAGAAATGGAGGGAATAATGAGAGGTGGAACAACTGAGCCAGCCCTCTCAGCTGCCACATTCGCTTCTCTGTAGTACAGTGTGCTCACTCTTAGTGAACAATTACTCAGTCTACTGACCAGTATCATGAAATGAAATGAAATGTCATGTAGTGAGGGCTTCCTGGCGGATAGACCTGATACACAGTCCCAAGCAAATTTCATAACTGCCCTTTGTATATTTTGGGAGTGATGCCAAAAACCAGAGAATCTCCTTCTGAAAAACAGGAGAAAAGGAAGCTGCCAGACTGAGAGCATCCAAGAGGACAGTATTAAATCTCTAGAAGAATATAATAAGAAGTTTTCCTTCAATTCATTTAATGAATTGATAAAGATGCTAGCCTCTGTTACTTGTAGTGAAAAGTGGTCAAAAGCCATGAAAGATTCATATATACTGTTTTTTTTATGTAGACACTGAGAGAACACCACATCATATTTTGTACATAATTATTAACCAGGAACTCAGTGTAAGCATTTATGTAAAGGGTTGTGAAATCACTTCCAAGAAAGTTCCAAAAACTGTAAGTAATATTCATGATCTAGACAATATTATAATATTTGCTGAAAGTTCAGTGTGCAAAAAGGAAGAAAAACATTTTCAAGGCATTGTTGTTGTTTGATATGCTATCTGATCAAATGTTTCCAGGCATCTGGCTGAAAATGACTTACAGGTTCGTGGTGCCCTCCATTGGTAATGCTGGAATTCAATATGGTGTCTGCCTTGATGACAGCTTCCACTGTCACTGGCATACGTTCAGTCAGGTGCTGGAAGATTTCTTGGTGAATGGCAGTCCATTCTTCACGGAATGCTGCACCAAGGAGAGGTATTGATGTCAATCAGTGAGGCCTGGCACAAAGTCAGCGTTCCAAAACATGCCAAAGGCATTCTGTAGGATTCCGGTCAGTACTCTGTGCAGGCCAGTCCATTACAGGGATGTTATTGTTGTGTAACCACTCTGCCACAGACCGTGCATTACAAACAGGTGCTTGATCATGTTGAAAGATACAATCACCATTCCCGAATTGCTCTTCAACAATGGGAAACAAGAAGGTGCTTAAAACATCAATGTATGCCTGTGCTGTGATAGTGCTACTCAAAACAACAAAGGGTGAAAGGCTCCTCCATGAAAACATGACCACACCATGACACCACCGCCTTCAAATTTCCGTGGTTCGTCACTCCACGCAATGTTTTCCTACTGTTCAATCATCCAATGTTTACACTCATTACACCAAGCGAGGAGTTGTTTGGCATTTACCAGAATGCTGTGGCTTATGAACAGCCACTCATCCATGAAATCCAAGTTGTCTCACTTCCCGCCTAACTGTCATATTACTTGCAGTGGATCCTGATGCAGTTTGGAATTCCTGTGTGATGGTCTCGATAGATGTCTGCCAATTACACATTATGACACTCTTCAACTGTCGGTGGTCTCTGTCAGTCAACAGATGAGGTCAGCCGGTACGATTTTGTGCTGTACATATCCCTTCATGCTTCCATTTCACTATCACATCAGAAACAGTGGACCTTGGGATGTTTAGGAGTGGGGAAATCTCACATACAGACATATGACATAAGTAACACCCAACCACCTGACCATGTTCGAAGTCCGTGAGTTCCACAGAGTGCCCCGTTCTGCTCTCTCATGGTGGCTAATGACTACTGAGGTCGCTGAAATAGAGTACCTGGTAGTAGGTGGCAGAAAAATGCTCCCAATATGAAAAACGTTTGTTTTTGGGGGTGTCTGGATACTTTTCATCACATAGTGTAACTTAGAATGTGAGGGGGAAAACTAAACCTGCTGTTGAATTCATAAGAAGCCAGTTTCAGTTAATCTTTTCGCCTCCTGAGAGACATAGGTTTCCTCCCCATGATTTAGTAGTTGCTTCTTTGTTATTTTTTATTTCAAGCCATGCTTACAGAGTCATAAGGAGCACTGGAAATATTATTCTGCCTCATCCTAATACTATTAGAAACATCTGTGCAAATATTAATATTCATCCTAACAGTCCAAACTTTCTAGTTTACATTAGGGAGAAAGTATCAAACCTGAATCATCATGATTGTGTGACACTCATGTTAGATGAAATACACATTAAGCAAGCCATGGACTACAAAGGAGGAAATTTAGTTGGTATGGCACATGATACCACTACTCTTGCAACAACTGCTCATATGTTTATGGTGCAAGGTGTAATTTCATCATTTAAAGATGTTGTCCACATCTTGCCTGTAAATGACTGCTGACCAGTTGTTCAATGCAATAAAAAAAAGTATTGATTGGGTTGGAAGACTTAGGTTTAAAAGTTATTTGTATTTGTTCTGACAATAATTCAATTAATAGAAAAGCTGTTAGTAATTTTGCAAATCTACCAGAACTTAGTATTGCTTACCCACACTCTTCAGATTATTCCAGATCATTGTTTTATGTTGTAGACCCAGTACAAATTTATAAATGCATCAGAAATAACTGGGTGAATTCGAAAGATGAACTTCTGTCATTTTACTTCCCCAGCTCTGAAAACAAATCAGTGAGAATGCAAGCTTCATTTCCTGCAGTTAGCCCCATATTTGGCATTGAAACAAACAAATTATTGAAATTTGGGCATGGTTTATGTATGAAAGCTCTGTGGCCCTCTTCATTAGAAAAACAAAATGTAGAGCTTGTCTGTTAAATTTTCAGTGACAACATCAAGTGTAGTTTACTGGAGTTGGGGCCTACAAATAACATTAAAAATTATGAAGGAACTGCTGAATTTATTAAAATATAAACACATGGTAGAAAATTGTGAATGTTAAGTCCCCTTTGAAAGGCCTTAGACTTAGAGAGGAAATGTAAAAGCCTCTAACAAGCCACAAGGACGATGAGAGGAGTAAATTTCTAGAAAATGTTCTAAATTGTCCAGACAACTGGAGCTCCATGAATTTGTCAAGTGGTAAGCTCAGTAAGGAAACACACTATGCACTCAAGTGTACAACTTATGCATTATTAAAATGGAGAATTTATTGTCCGTCACAGCTTAAAATGTCATATTTGCTGCCAGTAAAATTTCAAACTGATGCCTTGGAAGCCAGGTTTGGATTGTATCAACAGCTATCTGGATCCCAGTACCATATGTCAATGAGGCAAATATTTGAGGCAGAGAAAAAGCTGAGATTATCAACTTTGTTAGAGCTTTCTTTACAAGGTGACTCAGCTAAGAAAATTGTAACTAGATCTCTACACAGCTGAGATCAGTCTGAATGTCTTGATGTTGCCTGTGACATCTCAGCATCAGGTCTTTGTAAATTATGTGTTAGTCAGTGTGATTTGGAACTTATCGGTCCATAATTACTGGTGCTTACATTCATTGCTGGATACTGTTGCTACAACACAATAAAGACGTTAAAGTGTGGTAACTGTGCTCAGTTTTTAACATTAAATAAGCAGCTGACATGTGGTGCTGAGCACAAACTAATTAAAGATTTTGATAGAAGGTGGCTTGCAATATCCACAGAAAATGCCATTGCTGATAGTAATTTATTCTTTTTATTTCATGTGAAAACTATTATCAGATGAACACTGTGATTGCTTTCTCAGGCTTCAAAACCAACGGCAAACAGCATGTAAATTAATTCGTGGTTGTGTCATAGCCAATGATGATTTTGCAGTAGATTTATTTATTTATTTGTTTGGTCCTGTTGATTACATATTATACAACCAGTGTACAAGTAATATAAGACAAGTCAATTGATGCAATTACAGTAGTACAAGAATATTTATACATCACATTGCACAGACATTTGTTTATTTAACAAGAACAATTACTAGCATGCAGTATTAAAGCCTGCATTATGCCAAAAACAGTTTAAGTGACTGTTTAAAATAGTAGAATAAGTGATAGTGCATATTTTTATGCTACTGACATATAAGCAAGTAAATTTTCTTCATGGATGTCTGTGACAAACATTCAGCATACTTAATAACTATTGTAAAATGGAAAATGACAAGGTGCATAGGTCATTAAACAAAAGGAAACTGAAAACTGTGGTGGAAGGACATATTTTAAATGAAGGAAGTAAAAAGAAATGTATATAATTTTCATTATTAGTTGTCCACTTTTCTTAACTTCACTAAGAAAGTTTTTGGTACTAACTACAGTACATGTAAGCTCTCCCTATACACATTTATTTATTCAGCTCTGATGTTACAAAACTTTCACCATTTTCAATATAGAGAGAATATACTTTTTGTCTAGTATGTTACTGTAATGAGTATTACTTAGTGGAGTGTGTATGATGGTGAGTGAACTGTTGGGTGTTAAGAGGAAGGACTGATAAGTGTATCTAGTTATAAATGTTTGTGGTGTTCCTCCTATTACATATTCTCAATGTCTTTTAAAAATGTTACTGGCACTTGTTATTATCATACCTGTGACTCATATTTCTGATGTAATATATTATCATTTTAGATACTACACAAATGTGAGATACTTATTGTGGGTGCAGAATGGTGTCAGTTTGAAGTTAGGTTGTAAGAGAAGTGGGAGATAAGTGTTGTTAGTCATAATTGCTTCCCTTGTTCCTTCTATCATTTTAATGTATTTTGAAAATATTTGGTTTCTGATATCCGACAGGTCATTTAAGAGTTTCTGATTTCTATTGTTCTTTGAGTGCTGCTTTCCTTAAGAATGAGGTGTGTGCTACTGCTGACACTTTTTATCCAATTCCTTTGACTCTTATCCTTGATGTGAGGTGATGTGGTTTCAGAAAGTATGAAAATGTCAAATAATGTAGGCATGGGATGGTATGAGTGAGTTGTTAGGTGGTAAGAGGAATGGCAGGTAAGTGCATATAGTCATTATTGCTTGTCTTGCTCCCCCTATTGTTTTCACTGTGGAATATTTTGTTTCTGATATCCACCAGGTTATTTATGAGAGATCTATTTTCTATTATTTTTGTTTGAGTTTTGCTTTCTGGATGGATGAGGTGTGTGCTTTTGCTGACACTTGTTATACCCATACCTTTGACTCTTGTCCCTGATGTGAAGTGCTACACTTTTAGTTAGTTTCATGTTCCATGAATCATTTTGCATGATAAACATAATGATTTGGAATGAGACATTTTATATTCACATTGCAAATTAATTTGTATATATGGCTATATGCTGAAGATTTTTCAGTGTATGTGAAATGAGTTGTTCCACACTTGTGACATGAGATGTTGTCTGATTTTCTGTGAAATATTGTGCTAGTCATATGCACCACTTTTCATTTTGACATTTGAACTAGTAAATTCCTGTATTTGTAATGTTTTAATATGTACTTTTTCTTAGTTCTGGTGCCTTTTGCTGCATTGTGCTTTCTGAATATGTTACTTACTGTGTTTACTCACCCTAATATTGAGACAGGTCTTTTTCTGCTATATAGCATACCTTATTAACTAAAAAATATAGCTGTTTCATCCCTCCAACAATCTGCTTGTGGTTTTCCACTGAAAGCATCAAACTCTTTTTTCACATTCAAGATGCAATGATAGCAACTTTACTGTCTCTAAGATGGCTCTCATCCATGTTGCTTATAACCTCGTAGCATTCTTTGCCACATTGCCATTTTGTAGAGTTTGGTGAGAAGTATTTGCATGTCTTTGATCGTGTGCTATGTTGATCCTGCTTTGAAAGTTAGTTGTGACTCGACAAGGGTGTCATGTTTGTATTTCCTTTATGTGTCATGAATTTGGATTGTCTTGTTTTTCTTCCTCTATTTGTGTGAAAGTTATTTTTGTGTAGAAATCTATTAGTGGGATGTGATCTCCCATTTGAAAACTTAAATCTATTATCTTCCCTACATATTGTGCTGTGCCCATTAGCACAATAATTGAGAACCACATTGTTAATATTTAAAATGTTTTGTAGAAGAAACTTTGCCATCTAGAAATTCAAATGTGATAGAGTTTGAGTAAATATTAACATCTGCCCTTACATTAGCTATTAAGAGGCTGTGGCATCAGTAATTATGTCTGTGAAATGAACATAGCAAGTGAAAACAAGGTTACATTCTTGAGGACTGCTACTTTGTAACTCTGTGCAATGTTGCCATAAGTGTAATGTAAAATAAATGCTTTCATTGTTAGAGTAATGCTGGGCTGTTTCATGCAACTCATATATACTTCTGTATGTTTTGCTTTTGCTCATAGGTTTAGTGAGAGTTATCAGTAATCTTTTTTCCACTTTCATTGTTTACAATTTACTTCAAACCATATATTTGAAATATGTTAATGGATGTATATTATTATTTGTTGAACATCATTTAGATGTTGTAAGCTGTATATTCTACAATTTTGTTTGTGTCCTTGTTGTGGGAATAAAACTGTGTCAGCATAAATAAAAACTTCGGTACAATTGAAGGGGTCGCTGGAAGAAAATGCTAGCCATCAATTAAGGATTAAACTGATAACTTTATCTGTTGTTCCCCAATACACAACGTTCGGGAAGGTAGTGGCTTCATGTGTACCATCAGAATGCACTGCTTACTCTGTTTATGCCCTTGTCTTTAAAATTAATGAAACATATAACATATAATAACTCAAAATATGCTGTTGTTAATTAGCACTTTCTTCCGCCGTCTCCTTCAGTGTCGTATGTTATTTTAGACCTGACATACATTAGAAAAAAAAAGAAAGTGCTTTAAGTCTCAGTAATGTCAGTTCTTACAGCTTGACAACTTTTAGTATCTAGAATTGCCAAAGTTGTGTTAAGCGCAAAAAATTTTCATGATTCTTTATGTAACACAGCTGAAAACAGTAAATGCTTCTGCTTTTTCCCCCCCAAGATAACAAATCAACTCCTAGTAATTTCATTTATAGTCAAGCTAGATCATTTTAATGTCTCTTACTGTCTTATATTTATCTGTTTCTAAAACAGTGTTAGTGCAAAGATTTGGCGAAAGGCAGGGTTGACACTAAATGCCTCGCCTGGATTGCGTGACATCATAGTTGAGTTGTGAGGCCTTGTCGTTTAGGTGGCATTGGAAGTGGTGGGAGCACTCATGAAAAACTTTCTGTAGTAGTTGGTGTTAGAGCTGCATCTCTTTTAGATTTATGTGAGCTGATAGGTATATCTGCTTAAAGGAAGTCCCTCTAACTAAGGGCTCACCTTCAGAGTATGTCATGTTTCCAAGTAGAGAAGGAATTAGCATATTTCACCTCAGTATAAGAAGTATTAGAGTTAACATTAGTGAACTGCTTATAGATGTTGACTCTGAAATTATTGGCATATCGGAACACCACTTAATAATTTGACAATTCAGAGGCTTCCTTTGCCAGGTTACAGATTAGCTGGCTGTTTTTCAAAGAGTTCCTTGTGGGGTGGGGGAGTGGCCATGTACGCAAAAATAGTATTCCATTTGAGTCCATAGATGTATCACGGCACTCCACTGAACAGATTTTGAATGTTGTGCAGGCACAGTTGAATTTAGTGAAACTAAACTTCTAATTATTGTTGTCTATAGGTCCCCTAACTGCTTCTTCCAAGCATTTCTGCTCAACCTAGAGAGGATTCTTGACTCACTTTATAGGAAGTATCAGAAATTAGTTACATGTGGTGGCTTCAATATTAATTTTGTATTGATGGTGCAAGAAAAAGGATGTTGGTAGATCTCCTAAATTCATATGATCTGATGCAGACTGTGTTCTTTCCAACTAGGGTGCAGGGGAACAGTAGCATAACCATAGACAATAATTTTTATTCATTCTTCATTACTGGATGGGCATTCTGTTAGTAAAAGGGTGAATGGCATTTCAGACCACGATGCACAAATTTTAACATTAAAAGGCTTTTGCACTCAAGCAAATAACACATATAATTACAAACTATGTAGGAGAGTTAATCCAACACCAATAGAGAGATTTTTAAATCTTGCAAAGAACAAGAGTGGCAGGATGTTTATAGCACCAATAACATAGATGATAAAAAAATGCTTTCCTTAACACATTTCTCACGCTCTTTGAGAGTTGCTTTCTATTAGTATGTTCTAAGCGGGGTACTAGCAGTAACAGACAGCCCAGGTGGCTGACTAGTGGGACAAGGACATCATGTAGAACAAAGTGGAAATTATATCAAAATGTTAGAAGTAGTCACAATCATGTTGCAGTAGCTCATTACAAACAGTATTGTAAGGTGCTTAAAAATGTTATTAGGAAGGCAAAGAGTAAATGGTATGCAAATAGAATAAAATAAGATAAAATTAAAACCATATGGTCAGTTGTGAAGGAGTTGTCTGGTCAGCAGCACAAGGTCGACGATATAAAGTCAGTTCATCATAAAAATATTTCTGTTACTGATAAATCAGATATATGTACAGTATTTAACAATCATTTTCTGGGCTTTGCTGGTGAATTAAATAACAATTTAGTTTCTACAGGGAATCATATAACTTTCTTGGCAAATTCCTTTCCAAGATTGATGTCTTAAATACTCCTCTGTGATACAGACAAGGGGGGAGATTGAGTCAGTAATTAAATCACTGAAGACTAGGGACTCTCATAGATATGATGGAGTGCCTAGCAGAATATTAAAGTACTGTGCTGCACATGTTAACCCTGTATTTAGCCACATCTGTAATTTTTCCATTAGGAATGGTCAGTTTCCTGAAAGATTAAAGTACTGAGTAGTAAAGCCACTTTATAAAAAGGGAGAAAGGAATAATGTAGACAATTTTAGACCTATTTCTATGCCAACAGTGTTCGCTAAAGTTATTGAAAAAGCAGTGTATGTGAGGATAACTGATCATTTTATATCACACAGTTTGCCATCAGATGTATAGTTCTGCTTTAGAAGTCGTTTAACAACTGAAAATGCTGTATTCTCTTTTTTCTGTGAGGTACTGGTTGGGTTAAACAAAAGGTTCCGAATGCTAGGCATACTTTTTGATTTAACTAAGGCATTTGATTGTGTTGATCACACAATATTGCTCTAGAAGTTGGACCACTATAGAATACAGGAAGTAGCTCACAACTGGGTCACCTCTTACTTTAGCAGCAGACAGCAAAAGATCATTGCTCACAGTGTTGAGAATGGCTGTGATGTGGGGTCTGAGTGGGGTATGGTCAAATGGGGGGTGCCCCAAGGATCAGTGTTGGGGCCACTTGCGTTCCTTATTTATATAAATGATACACACTCTATTATTAAGGGTAACTCTAAAATATTTCTGTTTGCTGATGACGATAGCTTGGTACAGGTAGTAAAGGATGTTGTGTGCAACTTTGCCTCAGTTTCAAATAGTGCAGTTCATGACCTAAGTTCATGGCTTGTAGAAAATAAACTGATTCTAAATCACAGTAAGACTCAGTTTTTACGGTTTCTAACCCACAATTCAACAAAACCTGACGTTTTAATTTCATAGAATGGGCATATGATAAGTGAAACTGAACAGTTCAAATTTCTAGGTGTTTCTAGTGAATGGAAGGCAACACAAGCAAATCTTCGTGGACATAAAAAATCGCTGTTGTTCATTACTTAGTTCATGTAGAAAACTGCCTATAAAGTCTTAACAAAGTAAGTAATTTTAACATATCTGTGATTTTACCATTGAAGTACCCAGTCCATGGAGAAGCTTCCAGGTAAAAATTATCTTAATAATCTTAACAATAACTAAATCTCGTGTCTTGGCAGTGACAGAATTCAAGTTAAAAGGGCCATCTCTGCTAACACAGTAACTCAGTATCAGGCAGCTGCATGAACACAGAGCACATCAGTGCAGGTAGCAAATTAGCTGATAACAACTCAGCATCAAGGAGTGGTTCAGCAAGAGTGTCAGGAGCAGTTCAGCAGTCAGATGGTTAATCCTACCTTTCAGTATTTATTGTATTTAGGGACAAGTTTGTTCTATTAAACTTCATGTACTTCAACATAATTTCATGAGTACTTAGCTTCTTTCTTTCAAGATTCATTTTCTTCCACTGAATCCAGTCACACTCGTTCCACTGTAAAAATGTTTAAAATAGAATCCTACTTGTCACAAAGCATGTGGCTGTCACACGTTTTTGTTCTCACAATGTTCTTCTGGTAGTTAGTTTCAGCCAACTATTGATTGAAATAAAAAAATATTTCTGTCAGGAAATACATTCCTTCTCTTCAAAACCACCAAAATGACTCAAACATAATACACAGTTTGAAAGATTGATCACCATCAGCATTATTTACACCCTTACCTGTAATACACCATAGATAAGAGGCACAGAATCTGGAATTAACAAGAACTATACACCATTATCTTTCCTTGTATTGATGACCAAAAGCAATTATAAAAATTCCCATTCCCAAGGATTCAACATGTTCCCATTTATTTGAGAGTCGAAATCTCACTAAAAAATTTTAGCAAATAGAACAACTTCTCAGCTGCTTGCACTGCTGTCTCCAGCAACATATTCATTCCATACGACAGAAGTGCAGATTCATTTATTTGATAACGTACTGAGATGTAAAATACAAATACAGGAATCTGTTAATTTTACATGCTCAAAATGACATTTATAATCATATATGTATTTTTCATCACAGGTTGACTTACTTGACATCAACCCAACTGCCTTGCAGTTTCCTGTTGAAGCACTATCACCTGAAGACGTGAAGCAAGTGGAGGTGGCTCGTAACAGCATAAAGGCGCTGTGGACACTCTCAGTATCTAACAGAAACAAAAAAGAAATGCTGAAAGCAAATTGTGTACCTCTCTTTGCGAAGCTCTTCCGGTCAGTTCATCCAGATATTATAATACCCACTGCAGGGATTCTACAAGAATGTGCCTTAGAGGTAAGTTGTGCTGATAGAAATAAGAAATTTCCTGCAATGTTTCCAATTTTATTGCATGACTTATGTCACTCAGGTACGAATTTCATCATTTACTTCCAGTTGTAGGTACTATCATTGTGGTTGTTGTCAAAGTTCCTCATCACAACACAATTGAAAAACCTCCTCTGTTCATCCCTATCCTCTCTTAAGTCAGTCTTTGAAAAGTGTTAAATCAGAATCATTGTAAATAACTGTCTATCTTTGATACTAGGACTGCCATCACAAAGTGTTTTGGATTCCTCCTTTTTATTACACCTGCCTTGCAACTTTTTTCAATATTCCAACATTCTTACTGTGAGTGCAGCCATTTTACTGCTGTTGCTGTTCCTTTTGTGGGTGCAACTGTTCCTGCCATCATTGCAGAAATGCTGGTTCAATAGAAGCCCAAAATTAACACTAGGAGAATGGAAACAATATCTGGTGTATCGCATGCATAAGAACATTCTTCACTGCCACTTTAGTGTCTCCACAGGCATTACAATGCTGCCACACTAAAGTGTTGGTTGGCAGTGGCTCAATAATGACCAGGAAACAGAACATCAAGGGGGACTCATCATATGAGTCAATTTATGGGAAGCAGAAAGTTAGAACCCTCATAGAGACATGCACCAGGATAACTCAGTCTATGGCCGTGTGGCTGTCCACTGAGCACTAGGCGACAAGACTCGGCACGATGCGTGAGGCAAGGGCCGTGGTAGGTGAACTCACTGTAAGCACTCGCTTTTGAAGGTGGCTGTTCATGTGGACAGAGACCTTGTCATGTGTTATCTCACTTGCCATATACAGTATAAGTAAATAACATTCAAATGGTATTGAGAGCATTTAGCTGATTCAATAACACCTCGACATTAGTGTTTCGAGTGTGAACACTTTGATTTTGCATATCTTTTCCTGGAGGTAGCTAACAATTAAATTTTGAGTCTTCATTTATAAACAGTTTCAGAGGTTGTTTGCATTACAATTACTGTATGGTGATGTATATTTCAGCACATGGTATACTTAATAGAGAGGCTCTCATATGTTGTATAAGGAACTTCCTTAGACATTCCTTATCCTTTGGGTTTATAAAGTGCATCAGATGTGTATGTCATGCAGAAAAATGGCATTCTTATCATAAGATCGTGCATTATACCACAGAGGTAGACAGAATGCTTTTTATAATATATCATGTGGAGATTAGAATCTGTTTTCTCTGTAGTAATGAATACAGCCCACACTCTTGGCAGTATTTACTATGGCATGTTGCAGGACATGAATCTACAATCAAAAGTTCTAATAATTATCACAGTCTGACTCATAGGACCAGATTATCGATAGCTAACTTGTGTGGATTCTGTGATCTTTATAATCACTTCCATTGTGAAATCATGATGTATCATTCTCCTCATGATAATTGTATCCAACTAGAGGAAGCTATACAAATCACCCCTATTTAAGAGACACCACTCAGCTACTATTTGTTGACTTAGGCCTTTCATATGTATCATCTGCATGAGTGGCAAGGCTGAACAATATTATAAAGTGGTAAATTATCAATTTTCATTCTTTCCTCTTGATTTCTGCAGTCTGCTTCCAATCACTATATACTTTCTGCATGCTTTAACAAAAGTAATGTAATTCAGTACAGCATTCTGTTAAAATGTTATAATAGCTGGTGGCCATGAAAGTTTGACAGACATGAAGACTAACCTTCTTTCAGAAAAGTTACCAGTCAGCGTTTGAGAATCATGGGATGATAGCTGATTTTGTTCAGTATCTTTTTTCTGAAAGTGCAGAACTGAAAAAGCATTCAGCTTCAGCTATATTTAGGGTGAGTTATTAGATCTGCTTGAAATTACATTCATTTTTAAGAAGATGAAACAGATTTTTTTGCTTTTGCATCTGCAAATTCTAATATTTTTCTTTTTAACAGTGTGCAGAGGGTGACATTACACGAAATATGGTTCGGCTGGCTGATGGCTTATACATTTTAGTCAAGCTTGCCAAAACCATCAAAGTTCATCCAGACAGATTACTTTTAGCTGCTGTGACAGGTGCAATATGGAAATGTGCTCTTAATTCTGAGAATGTTCAACGATTTGATGAACTTGAAGCTGTGGAAGTTTTGATTGCTATTTTACAAGATGAATATAGAGAGCTACATAGCTTTTGTCTTGTGACAAGGAATCCTATTTGTCGCAAAGAATGTTTTCTACCAGAAATTCTTGAGGTAATTTGTGGATATTTTGTATGTTTGAATGTAGCCGTAGATGTCACTATTTCCAAGGCTTAAAAATTTAATGTTCACTGGAAAGTAGAGACAAGGAATAAGCTAACTTATGCAGTGTATTACGTTTCGTTGTTCCTTACAAGCATTGTAAAAAGTGTTATTTCATTTTATAGATTGAAAAACATTCTTCATATAGAAAATTCAGGACTCAGTCAATAATAAACTATTGGTGTCTTTTGCAAGAAACTGAAAAAGCATAACAAGTTGAATATTTACTGGTACTCTGAAAGAACTCGTTTTCAGAAGCGTATTTATTCCTCTTTATATAGTATTATAAACAAACATTACATTTTAAACAATTATTTTCCTTAAGACTTTAATCCAAATATACCTACTCAATTTGAACAGGTGTTGACAAATGTGATTGGAGGACTATCGCAGTTTGCAAAACTTTCTCACAACCGCGAAGCTCTTCGTGAAGCACGTGTTGTTCCCTTGCTGGTGGAATTGTTGTTTGAATCAAAAGAAGATCTGCTTGAAAATGTTGCTCATCTACTGGGTGAATGTGCCAAAGAAAAGGAATCAATGTCCATCATTGAAGAACTTGATGGTGTCAGTCTTCTTTGGTCACTGCTTAAAAACCCATCAACAAATGTGCAAGCAAACGCTGCTTGGGCTTTGTGCCCATGCCTTGAAAATTCAAAGGTATGAAAGTAATTGTTCACTGAAGCTTGAGATGTTGATATGTTACCTAAAGCTCTGAAATACATCACATAAATTTCACACTTAACTCAGTCAAATATAATACGAACTAATATTGTATAGCTGTGAAAAACTCAATTAAATGGCATGAAAAGAAAGCACTTCATACAGAATACAAAGATAATTATTCACCTACTATAACATCTTGGTTTACTGCTGTTCCTGTACAAAACCACACATTACAGTTTAAATGCTGGGGAAACCATGAAGAATATTAATGACATGGCATTATTATACATATTTTTTGCATATCACCAGCAGTTAGAATAGAATGATCATTTGTACCCAGTATAAAATATTCATAGTTGAGCCTCGAGTGGGTGCACCTATGTATAAAGCACACCAAACAAAAATAATATTGTCTTGTATCATTCCATTGTTGTTTCAAAATTGCGAGCCCATACCTTTTCCTTTATTATTGCTTCAGCTAACACTGTGATAAGTTGTGTTGTCATATCTCCAAGTGAGCAGTGGTAATACAAAATAAACAGCAAGCTATGTGACAAAAAATTTATGATCCATGCTAGAAAATGCTCCACATTCCAAGCTGACAGCACAATCCCACAATGTGGCAGTTGTCTACAGGATAGTAACTAAATAAACATTTGGCAGGGATCTGATGTAACTGTGCTGTTTGGTGCTTTGATTGGGTCATTATCTGGGGTAACACTTGTATCTGGTAACAGAGTGGTATAATTAATGTTTATGTCATTATTGCTTAATCAAACAGTGATTTATATCATACAACATAAGTTTATTCTATCATTGTTTCATTAAACTAAGATTAAACTGTAATTTGGCTTATTCACATTTACTTTGGTAACACAATGACAGCTATTCTTTACACGTGTACAAAGTACGCTGCCCGCCCACTAGTGTTATGATAGTGCACCAACTTGAGCGTTAACACATTAAATGTCCTATCACAAAATATTTTCTAAGAGAGAGATGTTAATGGAACGTTCAGTCTTTGCATAGTAATGAGTCCACCCCACCTGGTTATCCTGAGTTAGGTTATCCATGGTTTCCCTAATTGTTTAAGGAAAATGCCAGGAAGGTTCTTTCGAAAAACAACAAGGAATTTCCCTCTTCATCCTTCCTTGTTCTCTGTCTCTAATGAAGACACTGTTGATGGGAAAAGAACCCTGATCTTCCTTACTTTTGCGCTTATCCTTTAGTGCATTCCACATACTACATCTGTGACAAAAGCCGTGTGTGGAAGGACTTTTTGCTTAATAGTCCGCATATTTGTTAAAGGTTTAATGTGGGCACATTTACACTGAATTGAATTAAATTTTATTTGATCCTGTAGGATTATATTGTATACAGTGAATGTACATGTAATGTAGGACATGTCAAAATACAAAAACCTTCATTATCACATACTTTCTAACTATTCTAACATCATTGATTATAATGAACAATGTTTACAAATTTTATATGAGCATTACTCATCAACACTATAAAATTCTTTTTCTTCCAGATAGTCTTGTAGGTCTTTTAAAACTTAGTATCATGTACAAATATGTAGTTTTTTAGGCAGACTTCTTAGTAATTTGATACCTGAGTACTGGGGTCCTTTCTCAAGCATTGTCAGTTGGTGGGGTATGCTTCATATGTCATTCTTCCTCTGCTTGTTGTGGGTGTGTACACTATCATTTGTAGTCCACTCTGCACTATCTTTCGAACATGTAGTATAGTTTGATATATGTACAAGGAGAAAAAAGTTAAGATGACTAGTCTTTTGAAGCAGTTTCTGCATGTTTCAGAAGTCTTTCTTCTCAATATGATTCAGACTGCTTTTTTTGTAATGTGAACACCCTTTTAATTTCTTGAATGTTGCAGTTGTGGTTCAAAGAGTCCATGGTAAAGCTGTTTGTCTGCATACTGTGCTAGCTGCCTCATTATAAATATTATGGAGTGGAGTTTCTTACAGACAGAATTAATATATTGTTTCTATTCAGCTTGTTATCCACAGAAATACCTAAGAATCTAGTGGATTCTACTTCATCTAGTCTCATTTCATCCACCTCTAAATCCATGTGCACAACCTTCTCTTTATTTCTGAACACTGCATACATAGTCTTTTTTAGGTTTATAACAAGTCCATTTTCCAGGAGCTGTGGTGTTTGTTGATATGTATGCTCTTCTCTCAAAGTGTGCCACAGTTTGGTCATTGTTCAGTATTGTCCTGTCATCAGCATATGATATTTTCTTCTCTTTCTCTTCAACACCTATGTCATTAACACACAGATGAAACAGCAATGGCCCCATTACCAATCCCTGTGGCACTCCATATCGAATGGTTTTGGTTTCTGACTGATAAGCATCCCCTATTGATACATATTGCTTCCTGTTGCATAGGTTTCATTCTATCCATTTCCCTGCTTGCCGTCAAATACCATAGTTTTCCAATTTTCTTGTCAGTATTTCATGGTCAGTACTGTCAAATACTTTGGAGAGATCCAGAATCATTGCAGATACAACTTGTTTTTCATCTAAGGACTGTATAATGTATCTGGTCAGATTGGCAACTGCTGATTCCATAGATCTACTCTTTCTGAAACCATGCTGTAGTGGTACAATAATGTGGTATTTGTCCAGATAGACAACTAATCTATTATACATAAGCGTACTGTTACTGAAGAACTTGCCTGTACTGTAGAAGCAACTGTCATGAAGAAATAACTTTATTTATTCCTGAGGGTATTTTTACTCTGTAGTTGCAACGGTCAAGAATTGTCAAGTAACTATGGACAATATGGCCACACAAATGAAGGATTTAACTTTATTTATGTTTTAAGATATTTTTGCTTTCTATATGACATTTTGTTTTTCAGATTTGATTATGACAAGGGTTTAGAGAGTCTTCACTACATTCCAACTGAACCACAAATTCAGCAGTGTGTGCTTCTAGCATTTACAGGGCGCTATTCAATTTTGATAATAGAAAACACATCATTGGAGAAGCTACAACTATATATTTTTTAAATGTTTATTTTAACAGTCTCAGCTACAAATTTCACAGATAGATTCTAGTTTTGATGATTTTATGGTCATCTTCAGATCTATAAATAAAAATAAATCATTCCTAAGTATCTATTTGAGTAGGCATCACGTTGAAACTGTTTGTGACTCTATACTTACCTGTTGTATACTGCTGATAGAAACCTCTTGTGTTTCCTTCTGGGTGGGAACAAAGTAATGAGTATGACTCTCATCAGAATGTTGCGGTACATTAGCATTGCCACCTGGCTGGAAATTCAAGAGCTTATCATCATACTAAAAATATATGAATTTAAAACTTTTAAAATTGTATTTGATTAATTGTGAGTTGTTAAAAGTCAAGAAATTTTGTAAAAATACTCAGTGATAAGATGTAAAATAAATGTAATAGCTTTACACCAGATTCGTAATAAAATAATAGAATTTAGCAGAATCCAACATGTTACTAATCCCATCCTGTTAATATTTCAATGAAAATAATCACTTTTTGAAGATATAATATAATTAAATCAATAAAATATCTACTCACCAAGTGACAGGAGGAGAAAACTCATATAAAACAATGTAAAATCCAGACTGGAATGTACCAATATTAAGAAAAGCATAGTTGCTATTCACCGTGTAGCGGAGATGCTCAGTCACAGATGGGCACAACAGAAAGACTCTTCAGTTAAAACGTCCGGGCTGAGAGGCTGTGGTCGATGTATAAAATTTCTACCTAACGTTTCGTCTCCCGAATCTGGTGTAAAGCTATTACATTTATTTTAGGTAGAAATTTTATACATCGACCACGGCCTCTCAGCCCGGAAGTTTTAACTGAAGACAACACCGGCCGTGAAAGCCTACATTGTATGAACAGAAAGACTGTCAGAAAATGAGCTTTAGGCCAACAATGCCTTCTCAGACAACATATGCACACGCGCGCACATGCGCACACACACACACACGCACTCACACACACAGCAGCCAGAGACTGTGGTCATGTGTGTATCAGTTGAATATACATGTGTGTGTGTGTGTGTGTGTGTGCGTGCGTGCGTGCGTGCGTGTGTGTGCGTGCGCGTGAACGCGTGCGTGTGTCGTCTATTTCTGGTGAAGGCCTTGTTGGCTGAAAGCTGACTTTCTGACAGTCTTTTTGTTGTGCCTCTCTGAGACTCAGCATCTCTGCCATATGGAGAGTAGCAAGTATGTTTTCATAATATTGTTACAAACACATATAAAAGTTATGGAAATATGTCAGCTTTGAGAGCCAGTGGCTCCATCTTCTAGCAGAAGGGTTGATCCACCTGACTGTCTCCACTGTAAGGCTCGCCCTATGCACCATCCTGCCACTACCTACACCAGACCAGTAACTGGCAAAACATGTACTATCAAAGAGACAGCCACCTGTGAAATGACACATTGTGTACCAGCCATTATGTAACCACTGTTTAGCCTTCTACACTGATATTAGTACCACCAGGTTATCAGTTTGGATGAATGGGCACAGGCAGAGGGTTTATACTGGCAATACACAATATCCTGTTGCAGAGCATGTTCTACAACATAATAGTCATATACCCACAACTTTTTTCACCGTATGTGCTATGTGAATTCTCTCCTCTGACACCAGTTTCTCAGAACTCAGCAGATGGGAACTACTGCTGCATGTCCTTGGTTCTCACCACCCACTTGGCCTAAGTTTACACATTGCTTTTCTCCATTCTGTTTTAGTTTTCTGCATTTTTTTTTCTGAACTGCCTAGTCCACCATATTTTACACAAAGCTTTCAACCATGGCCTTCATCAGAAAAAGAGAAACACAAACCTTTAATACACATAAGCAAGTCACCTCACGCACACGTGACCACCTATTCTGGCAGCTCTGTGTAAATGGTGTGTGTTTCTCTTTTTCTGATGAAGTCTGTGGCCAAAAGCTTTGTGTAAATGTCTTTTAATTGTATCTGTCTGCAACTTTATATGTCATCTTTATGGCAAGTAGCAATCTATCGCTGGCCAGAGTGGCTGAGCAATTGTAGGTGCTACAGTCTGGAACCGCACGATCGCTACGGTCGCAGGCTCGAATCCTGCCTTGGGCATGGATGTGTGTTATGTCCTTAGGTTAGTTAGGTTTAAGTAGTTTTAAGTTCCAGGGGACTGATGAACTCAGCAGTTAAGTCCCATAGTGCTCAGAGCCATATTTGAGCAAATTTTCTTTTCCTACATTGTTGATGTCCTTACCTGGCATTTCCATTGCCTGGACTTAGCTTTCTGCTCTTATTAACTCTTGCATGATGTTTTGTCAGTAATCTCTGTCTTTCTTATTTCCTATCTTCTACCTGTAAACTCTCAGGTTCTCAAATCTCGTTCGGTGCAGTTTCCAACAGTGTTTTCTTCTCATCCTGCATGTTAACTCCCCCCTTACCCAGGGTTGAGTGTGTGTTTTCCATAAGTCCACCCATTTCCTAGAGCTCACCATCACTTTTCCTTTTTCCTCTTCCTTTCCCTTCAATGCTTCTGCTAGAGTAAGTAGCCTCTAGCTCTGAGAGCTTGCACATTTCCATAAGTTTCATATGTGTTTTCTCCTGCTGCTGCTTTGTGAGTAGATTTTTTTTATCTATCTAATTGTATTTTAATTCCACTCTGTGTTGTAAAGATCTCTGTGCCATGGGCAGTGGTTGTAATGGAGGAAGAGAAAGCAGTGGCTAGACAATTAATAAAGTGTAGTATTAAAATGTAACTAAGATATTATCTAAAATACATGCTTAAATGAATTTAAGAGTGATAAGCTTTTTGGATAAATGCATCTATTATTCATACATGAGACATCTTATAAAAATAAGCGTTTGGAGACCATCTGACTGACACTTAACACTTGGCTGTACCAACAGAGACACATTTGAAATTTTGCACTCAGCACACAAGGTAAATTTTTAAAACATACTGGAAGAACTTGTGTCGATATCAACTCTGAAAATCAACTAAAGTACTCAATCTTCAATATGATTTCAAGAATTCCGCATATTTCATGAAATTTTGTGATATACTGAGATAGCCCAGTCAACAACGTCTGTCCATGTTTGCTACAGCACCACTTGTCGGAAGATGACCTTAGCAGCACACTATAGTTGCAGGCAGTGTAGCAGCCCAGCTATATACAGATTGAGCCCAGTGTTCACCAGCAAAACTGCATGCCAAAGAAGCCGTATTTTGGAACACGTATTATGTTAGAGTATAATGACTTTTCTGGAGACTAGAAATCTACTCTGTAGGAATCAGCATGGGTTTCGAAAAAGACGGTCATGTGAAACCCAGCTCGCGCTATTCGTCCACGAGACTCAGAGGGCCATAGACACGGGTTCACAGGTAGATGCCGTGTTTCTTGACTTCCGCAAGGCATTCGATACAGTTCCCCACAGTCGTTTAATGAACAAAGTAAGAGCATATGGACTATCAGACCAATTGTGTGATTGGATTGAGGAGTTCCTAGATAACAGGACGCAGCATGTTATTCTCAATGGAGAGAAGTCTTCCGAAGTAAGAGTGATTTCAGGTGTGCCGCAGGGGAGTGTCATAGGACCATTGCTATTCACAATATACATAAATGACCTGGTGGATGACATCGGAAGTTCACTGAGGCTTTTTGCAGATGATGCTGTGGTGTATCGAGAGGTTGTAACAATGGAAAATTGTACTGAAATGCAGGAGAATCTGCAGCGAATTGACGCATGGTGCAGGGAATGGCAATTGAATCTCAATGTAGACAAGTGTAATGTGTTGCGAATACACAGAAAGATAGATCCTTTATCATTTAGCTACAAAATAGCAGGTCAGCAACTGGAAGCAGTTAATACCATAAATTATCTGGGAGTACGCATTAGGAGTGATTTAAAATGGAATGATCATATAATGTTGATCGTCGGTAAAGCAGATGCCAGACTGAGATTCATTGGAAGAATCCTAAGGAACAGCAATCCGAAAACAAAGGAAGTAGGGTACAGTACGCTTGTTCGCCCACTGCTTCAATACTGCTCAGCAGTGTGGGATCCGTACCAGATAGGGTTGATAGAAGAGAGAGAGAAGATCCAACGGAGAGCAGCGCGCTCCGTTACAGGATCATTTAGTAATCGCGAAAGCGTTACGGAGATGATAGATAAACTCCAGTGGAAGACTCTGCAAGAGAGACGCTCAGTAGCTCGGTACGGGCTTTTGTCAAAGTTTCGAGAACATACCTTCACCGAAGAGTCAAGCAGTATATTGCTCCCTCCTACGTATATCTCGCGAAGAGACCATGAGGATAAAATCAGAGAGATTAGAGCCCACACAGAGGCATACCGACAATCCTTCTTTCCACGAACAATACGACACTGGAATAGAAGGGAGAACCGATAGAGGTACTGAAGGTACCCTCCGCCACACACCGTCAGGTGGCTTGCGGAGTATGGATGTAGATGTAGATGTAGATGTAGTGTAAACGGTGTACACTCAGTGTTTATGAACAATGTGTTAATTTGATTACTATTTATACATTTTTAATAATTTGTTTTACGTATGGATATTAGGTGCACTTATCCAAACAGCTTATCACTCTTAAATTAATTTGAGTGCTTGTTCTAGACAACATCTTTGTTATATTTCAAAATATTATTAATTGTCTAGCCATTCACTCTCCCACCTTGTACTTTCCTTCACTGCTCTGGATACCACATCTATTAGTAGACATTAATGTGAGTTGTGTCCACTGATTTCCTTTATGATGTCTTGAATTCACTGGTGACACTTTCAGTGAAGTGTCCGACTGTATGTGGAAGAAAGGCAGCCCACTCTTCCTCAGGATCCGAAACCAGGAAGGTAGTGGTGCTCGGGGTCTCGAGCGAAGTCTACATTCTACGTTATCCAAAAACTGCTCCATTGGTTTCAGGTCAGGACTCTGGGCAGGCTAGTTCACTTTAGAGATGTTATTGTAAAAAAAACATTGCCTCACAGATGCTGTTTTATGAAAAGGTGCATTGTTAAGCTGATACAATCATTGTCTCCTAAATGATCTCTACTGTATGTAGCTCACAATGCTGTAAAATTTGTTCGTATCATTCTGCATCTGGTGTTTTCTCCAAGTGCAGTAAGGGGACCACATCCTAACCATGAAAAACACCCCCACACTGTTACACCACCTCCTCTGTATTTCATTGTTGGCATTACGTATGATGGCAGGTACCATCTGCTAGGCATTCACCTAACCCAAGCCCTTCCATCAGATTGCCTCTGGCTACAGCATGGTTAATCACTTCAAATCACTGATTTTCAGTCTTCCATTGACCAATGGTGTCGCTCTTTACACCACCGCAAGTGTCACTTAGCATTGAATACGGAAATGTGTAGCTTACGACGAGCTGCTGGATCATTCTACCCAATTCTTTTCAACTCCCTACACACAGTCATTGTGCTAACCGGAGTGCAGGTAACACTTTGGAACTCCTTCCACTGATTTCTTGTAATTTTTTACATCCTTTCTTCTCAAAGCTCAACAGTTCCTGTCTGTCAGTACTTGAGGCATGTTGTGTTAGCTGTGGTTGTTGCTTCCCATTTCCACTTCACCAGCAGTCAACTTGGGCAGATTTAGAAGAGTTGAAACATCCTTGATGGATTTTTTGTTTGATATCCAATGATTAGTCCAGACTTGAAGTCACGAGCTCTCCTGATCGACCCGTTCTGCTTTTAGTGCTTCTCTACCGACAATGCAGTACTCCCCACCTTGTTTTATACTGACAGTTCTGTCTCTCATGACATCTTGTGGACAATTCTGCAGTACACAGAGTTGCCCAGATACTTTTCATCACATAGTGCAGATCTGTATGATTCAGCATGGGATTAGTAATATGCTGAATATCACTGAATGCTGTTACAAATCTGATATAGAGCGATTTCTCTTATTTTACAGTGAAGATGACACTAATACCCTCAAATCAACAAGAACACTACTTTTGAATGTACCAAGTTTCAATTAATTGAACACAGTGAAATATACACAATGCAGTCATAAAGCAAGTGAGACAACAAAGTCAAAGAAATTATGAAGACAAAGAACTACTTCACAGATATCATATACCACAGTTTATCGGTTGATTGTTTATTCCCACATAGTTCCCTCCCCCACTGGCCCAGCCCCTGCCCTCCGCCTTCCACTGCCCCTAAAGTGCAGAGCACCCAGAATATAGGGGTACTGAAACATAGTCTGTCATCCAGCTCTTGTGAAGATGGCTGTTCATGACATCAGTGCAGCTGTAGGTGTGGTTTAGCACATGACCAGTGGTTAATGGTTGGAAGTTGGCAAGTTGGCCCTGTAATTGAGCTCTACGTGTGTGTGCCAGTGGGTTTTGTAATGGGCAATGTTGTACATATGATCATTTTGAAGAGAAACCCTGAAAGTGTTATATATATATTTATAACAGAGGGAAACATTCCACATGGGAAAAATATATCTAAAAACAAAGATGCTGTAACTTACCAAACGAAATCATTGGTATGATGATAGGAGACAATAAAAAACACACAAACACACACACAAATTTCAAGCTTTCGCAACCCAAGGTTGCTTCATCAGGAAAGAGGGAAGGAGAGGGAAAGACGAAAGGATGTGGGTTTTAAGGGAAAGGGTAAGGAGTCATTCCAATCCCGGGAGTGCAAAGACTTACCTTAGGGGGAAAAAAGGACAGGTATACACTCACACACACACACACACACACACACACACACACACACACACACACATCCATCCGCACATATAGAGACACAGGCAGACATAATGGATATGTGTGTGTGTGCGAGTTGGGTTGTGAAAGCTTGAAATTTGTGTGTGTGTTTGTGTGTTTTTTATTGTCTCATATAAGTCCAGTTCGATGTGGAAGGTACACAGTTTGCCACAGTGATGACTGGTGGTCCCAGGTGTAGCAGCTTCTATCCTTCCATTTTGTCTCAGCATTCATTATGTTTTCTATGCTGTCTCTTTATCAGTGCCTGTTTGTCAGCTGTTTTCTTCAAAAAGTATTGCTCCACAATGGACTAGTGATCTCCAGGATGAACAGTCAATTCCTAAGATCTTCCAGATGTTAACATTAATGTGACAAATCTTCATGTTAGCTTTAGTGTCATCCTTCAATTATTTCTTCTGCTCCCACGCACTTTGTTTGCCAGTTGTTAACTCAGAATAAAACACTTGTTTGGGAATGTGATTATTCAGCATGCTGACTACATGCCCTGCTAAGAGTAACTGGCACTCTAAAATCATCGCTTCTACACTGGTTGTGTGTGCATCTTCAAGGTTGTTGATATTTGTGCATCTGTCATGGCATGTTATAAGCAGAATCATTCTCAGGCATTGCTGGTGATATTGTCCAGCTATTTAAGGTGCTGTAGGTGACATGTCCAGGAGTCAGATCCATAAAGCAGGATGGGAATTTCAACTGAATTGTACACAAGTATCTTCATTGCACCATTGAAATCATGGTCGTCAAATATTCAAGATCTTAGTCTTGCAAAGGATGCTCCAGCATGTTTAATTCTGTACTGGATTTCCATTATCTATATTTGCACTTGATGAGAGGAAGCTGTCAAGATAAGGAATGGTGTTAACTATTTAAAGACTACCTCTGTTGATGGTGACACTGACGTCTTTGTCTATTCTGAGGTGCTGGTTAGTGAAGGATCTGTGTTTTTACTGGTATTCTGTTTGGGACCAATATTTTTGTATGTTGTGGAGAATGCATTCAGCATTAACACCACTCCTTCTTTGGAATGAACTGCAATTGCATTAACTCAACTAATGCTGCAGGAAATGTTCATGGCCTTGCTTTTAAAGGGCTCAGATTACACAGTTTCCCATCAATCCTGTAAGTTGACTGTATTGTTGGGGGAAGATAATTTTTGACTAACTGCATAATAGTGGCAACATACAAGGAAAATAACATGGGAACAGTCACACATCTTTGTTTAGCACTGGTATTAATATGGAATGCTTCACCAATAGAGTCATTACCAATGACAGCTGCTGTCATATCTATGTAGAACAGTTTCAAGATGCCAGTAAATTATTGTGGAAACCCATAAAGAGCTAAAATCTTCCTTAAAGCTTCAAAGTTTATGGAATCAGATGCCTTAGTGAGGTCAAATAAATTGATTACTTTATTTTTTGCTAATATTCATAAGAAACAGTAATCCAAAAATATTTGCTGATTTAGAGTCAGCATGTTGTTGGAAAACGGCTATGCATGACTTCTTTTAGGGTGAGATAGTTGCTGCACTCTCTTTCTAGATGACCTAGGAACTATGTTTAGTGGAAAACAGATGCAAGATAATTGAGTGATTCCTAGTTACTGCAGCCTTCATCCACCATTCCAGTTGAGATAGGACTTACTGTCGTAACACCTGGTTCAGTGTTAAGGATTTTTTATGCCGTTGACCACACATGGTTCATCTGCCTTTAGGGGAAGTTTGCTATTCCAAGGGCAAGCGAGTGCCTTACCAGCACCAGATTATCTGCTTCCATTACTCTTCTACTTTGGCTAGCATCTGTAATGATAGCTAATTGTGCAGACAGCACAGGATGAGCAGGTAGCACTGCATCGGTGAGGCTCACCTGAGGATCATGAAAAGTCTCATCCATTTCCAAAGACCAGTTGAGTACTCATCTGCCTGATGTGTCCTGACCTGAGAGTGCATCTGTGAGAGGTGATTGAGTGGCTGCTGTTGACAGTAGGTGATGTATAAAAATTCACCATTTCAAGAAAATGTGTGAACTGTTGATAGTCTGTTGGACTTGGAAGATCACACTGAGCAGTTATCTTCTGTGATAATGGGTAGATACTATCTCCAAAGACCCTATGTCCAAGGAAAGTTATCTCAGTCTTGCCAGTGATGCAATTATCTTCATTCAAGGCAATGCCACGGTTGGTGTCAACTGACAACCATCATATGTATTGATGATATTGTCGACTCTCTTCACCATTCAAACTACAGAGCAACCATGTGCTCCTGTTAAAGTGCAACCATCTGAAACATTTATTTGTAGTGTATTCTTTAAATCCATGATCGGTGCAAACTGTGCAATAAAATCAGCACCTAAGATAGGTTCTGCAGTGTCAGCAGCCACTAATGTTCACTTGATAGGGGCGGTAAAACCTATATCAGTGTCTTGTAGTCATTGGAGAGGATTGCCAGGTTGTATACATCCTTCGACTGTTGTAGATGATCTGGCGTACAATTAGGTGGGCACAAGGCAGGAATGGTGCTAACATCCATTCCGGCATCGACTAAGAAAACCAGGGCAGAAATTCTACCTGAAAAATGTAATCACTGAGACACCGTAGTGTACACTTGAGGTGACAGTGCTTGAGTTGTTTGAGTGGGTGCTACACTGCTACTGGTGGTTTATGGACCAATGTTTTATGCCACTGCCAAACTGCGGCCAAGAACAAAGTTGACCAGCCAGTAGCACAATATGCAGCTGAGCACAAAAGCTTGATTTCAATGGCTGCTCCACAACCTGGGCCATCTGAATTCTTCTCTCCACCACCAGCTTTTCTGAACTATTCAGATGGGAGTTATCCTTGCAAGATATCTTTTGCTCCTGTAATCCTCCTGGCCTCAGTCACCAATCAGTAACCATTAGCCCACATTAACCCACTGTCCCCACACCCACCACCCAACAGTTTCCCCGTCCTCTGTCCTATCACCTCTTTCCAATTCTTGTCTCCAGAACACCTTCATCAAGCCCCACTCCCCAACAGCTCTGGTACTCATTTATCACATACCTATAACATGCATCTGCCACCCCTGCCCCCCACCTTCTGCATTCCTGCGATATGGCTGCCTCCCTCTGAGCTGCTAGCTACCCACCTGCAACCCCACTGCATGCCACCTGCATCTCTCTCCCCCTAACCACCCCATCTGACACAACTCCACCCCACCCTAGTCCACCAACCGAAGTGCAGTCCTGGATTGTGCATCCAGCTGGCCATATGTAGAGGCTTAGGCATGCATGTGTGTGTGTGTGTGTGTGTGTGTGTGTGTGTGTGTGTGACAAAGGACAGAGTTTTATGATCTGGCACCTGGGAATGAGCATCTCACTGTCAGACTCAGTGAAGCTGGTCAACTGGTCATGCACTGTTGCGATGAGAATCTGTGGAAAATTGGTTAAGGGATGGTGAAACCATGAGTAAACAACAAGTTGTTGGATGGACAAAACTTATTTCAGAATGTGGAGGTCAGAAGCTCATCCACTCTGTGGACTGCTTGAATATTATTACGGATCATCTGCACCCCTTCGTGATTGAGTTCTTCTGCAGTGATGATGGCATCTGCCAGCAGGGTAACTGTGTGTTACAAGGTGAGAATTATGCTTCAGTACTTACAGTAGAATATCTTTGGCTTCCCTCTGACAACCCTGCCTCCATCCTTGCTACCCTCCCTGTTTACCTTTCCCTGTTGCTTCATAACATGGGTTGTGAGTAACTGAATCCACTTTCCCTTCTAACTTTTTTTCCCCTCTCTCCTCCCTGACGAAGGAACAGAGTTCCGAAAGCTAGGAATGTAAATTTTCTGTTCTGTTTTGTGTATCTATCGACTGTACTGAGCTGAGGTAAGTACTGGCCAGCCCCTCTATCTCTTTGTTAGTATTTATAATACTTAATTAGACCACTCAAGAATATCATTCATCAGACAGGCAAATGTAGGGTCACACATCACTTGTCGGGAGTGATATGTGCCACCACATCATGAATGCTTTTCTTGGACACAGGATGAGTTTGTTGCTCTTTGTACACAGCTGGAAATCACTCTCAATGCTGTCAAATGACTGGAAGCTGCTTCAAGTGGGTGTGTTGTGCAAACTATAGAGAGTAAGAGTATTGGCCCCACCAACAGATACTGTGTCTTCTACAGGAAGTATGGTATTTATTACTGCTCATTCACTTGGCTGTGAGTGGCATGTCACTGGTAGGTCTAAATGCCCCACAAAGGGAGGCAGGTATCAGCAAGAGCACAAGGTATTACATCCTAGTGAGCCATTGCCGCAGACTGAAACTGAACCAGTACCAGTGAGACTCACTTCAACTGCTGTGTCTCCATCAGGGGACAGCAATTGCAAAAGTGAAAAGGTGTGTTAATTGTCAGCAGTTCAAATGTACTATGACTAATGGTACCCCGTAGGAAAATAGGTTCAAGGGACAAGACAGATAACCTTGTACATTCACTTTGTATGCCTGGAGGTGTCACTTAACATGTTGAGAAAGCTGTTCAGGCAGCCATTGAGGAAACAAGATGTAACCACCTGCAGATTATGGTGTGAGTTGGAATGAATGGCACCTGTTACTTGAGCTCCAAAGTCATACTTACTTCATTCCAGCAACTGGCAAAGATTTTTGAGAAAACCACCTCAGTCATGGAGTGCCGACGGAGCTCACAATTTTCTACATTCTCCAAAGAAACTGATAGACACTAGTGGCATCTCTTGACCACATGTGATGGGCATGCTGTTCTCTTGTTCACCAGAGTGAAGAGCAATGGAGGTGGAGAGGGGGGTCATGATGAAAGGAGAAGAAGCATGTAGACTTTCACAGGAAGGATAGCTCTGAGGGGCAAATGAAGCAGTAGCAGTGGTATTGATGGCATGTTTTGCAGTGGTGATCTTCTACAGTAAAAAATGTCACACAGAAATACAAACTATGCTCCACTATCACCTCCCATAATAATTAGAATAAACTGTGAAAAACTGAGTCACTTAATGAATGATGTTTTGAGCATTGAATTAGTTTTGTAAAACAATGGAAAATCTAGGATGGTATAATGACAGTGGTATTAAAAGAATAGTTGGTGCTCACCATATAGCGGAGATGCTGATTCGCAGAAAGGCACAACAAAAAGACTGCCTAACAAAGCTTTTGGCCAAACAGGTCTTTCTCAGAATCAGACAACACACAACACACACACACACACACACACACACACGCACACACTCACACACTTCTGTAAATGCAACTCACACACACACGTCCACAGTCTCTGGGTGCCAAGGCCTTAGCCTTGTGTGTGTGTGTGTGTGTGTGTGTTTGTGTGTGTGTGAGTGAATGAATGTGTTGTTTTCTATTTCCGACAAGGATCTTGTTAGCAGAAAGTTCACTTTCTGACCGTCTTTTTGTTGTGCCTACCTGCGACTCAGCATCTCTGCTATATGGTGAGAATCAGTGTTTGTTTGTTTGGTTTTTTTAAATAACCATTTCAGAAAGAATCTTATGACCTAGATCTGGCTCTTTGGTTGTTATGAATGGACAGTAAATCACACGCTCTGCTATGACCTACTGCTTTTTAATGTAAAAGCTCTGACAGTGATGTAATCAGCTGTACTGGTTATGATTCACATACACCTTAATTGCTGAAACTTCCTGGCAGATTAAAACTGTGTCGGACCGGGACTCGCAGGAGAGCTTCTGCAAAGTTTGGAAAGTAGGAGACAAAGTACTGTGAGAAGTGAAGCTGTGAGGACAGGGAGTGAGTCGTGTTTGGGTAGTTCAGTCGGTAAAGCACTTGACCATGAAATGCAAAGGTCTCGAGTTTGAGTCCCAGTCTGACACACAGTTTTAATCTGCCAGGAAGTTTCATATCAGTGCACACTCCGCTGCAGAGTGAAAATCCCATTCTGGAACCTTAATTGCTGTCTCTGGTACAAGCACTGTGGCCTCTGCGACAATGTTGTGAGTTGTTAATTAGTCATTAACTAAAATGCTTTCTATTTTGTGTTTTAGCAGTAACATTGACAAAAATTATTTTAAAAGAGAACCTGGAATGGGCCAAAAGTACTTTTTTTCTGTAATTTATAACTCAAATGGTTTAGTTACATTTATATTGCAAACTTCTGTTTGAGTAAGTTTTTTCTACTGTAAAAACATTTTCAGTTCATTTAGACAATAGAAGTACCAAGTGGCAAATTCTTTTGCAAATAATACTATTTTGGAAAAAAAAGAAAAAAGAAATCACAGAACACCAACTTTGAGAATGGGCATCCACTTTTAAAATCAGTGATTTATACACCGACATTTGAAATTTGTTGTTTCCTAAAATAGTTTTTAACATTTGGTAATATCTTCCATGTTTGTAACACTGTAATAGGAATTAAAAATTACATATAAAAGCATTTGTTATTTATGTTAAAAGAGACATACATTTTTTAAATGTAATTTTATGGGCTTTTGAACGTTGTAGTAGTTTGTGGTGTTTCTGAGGTTTTAACAATACCTGTTTGAAGATAAATAGAGAAAAAATACAAACTAGAAGTATTGGGAATATAACTGTGCCTCCAGAGTAGTTGTCAGCTATGCTAATCTCAACACTGTGGGGATGTTTGCAGGCTGTAGCCAAAATTGAAAATAATAATCCCACTACGGAGGAATCCAGACATAATGTGGACTGGTACACAAGTCATGAATCATAGCATAGATCTTTGAAATACGCTGCACAGAAATGACACATTTTTCTGTCTTGTTTTGGCAGCAGTTGACAACCACAGAATTAATTTTGAGAAAAATTATAAGTGGGCGACTTACTTACAAAAAAGTCATATGTACATCAGTTTAATTCTCTTTTCCTGTGACAGTCACAAGAATTTCTCTGTGACAGTATCATAAAACAGGAGCTTTCTCTTCAAAGTGATAAGGATTTGCTTTTAATGACAGTATTATGAAAAGGATAGATTGCTACTCCCCATATAGGGGAGAGTCACAGACAGGAACAACAAACAGACTACTGCACATTTGAGCTTTCAGCCAAAGGCCTTCTTCTAAAGTAGAAAACACACACACATTCACACAAACATATCTTACAAATATATGATCACTGTCTCTGGCCACTGACAGGAGGCGTAGACTGTGGGTGGTGAGGGTAAGGAGGAGGTTAGGGTGAGGAGGGTGAGGGATAACAGGATAGGGGTGGAGTGCTGCTTGTGGAAGTGTACAGGGGTGTTGTGAGGACAGGATAGGGCTACTAGGTGCAGTCAGGAGGTTTGATGGGAGGGTCACCCTTCACTAGACCCTATCCCCCTCCCCTGCTCCCACTCCAGCACTACACAGCCCTGTATTCCACCAATGCACCTTCACTCCCCCCACTCCTGCACCCTGAAACCTCCTGATTGCACCACCTAGAAGCCCTACACCATTCCAGCCAAGTCCCTGCATGCTTCTAGATGCAGCACTACACCGCCCCCCACTAGTTTGAGAGTAAAGCAGGTGAAAAAATTCCAGCTTACTGAAAGAAGAGAACTCTTGTTTTATCTCACACAGAATTTTCAAAATACAGACAATGATAAATGTCCATTTATGTTTCATCTGAACACAGTCTCTTCATCCTGTGTTTACAATTTGCATCACATTTTTGAGTCACAGATAATTTCCATAAAATATCAAAAATGTGTTCCTGTCAGATTGCAGCTGTTCTGAAATCTCTTTAACATTCTTGCTTCAGTACATGACACCACACTTTTTCATTTGCGATATTTTATAAAAGACGTGTGTAACTGAACAGATTAGAAAATATTTCCAGCAAGAAAATTGACTGAAAATTGTTCATAAATTCCAAAAATCCCTGAGGCTTCATCACTGCATTGCTGTTATCCAGAGCACTGTCAAAGAATTGTAATGGTTCTACTTTGTGTTCATTAACTGTGTGGACAAACCTAGAGGAGAAGTTCCACCTAGTTACAGCAAATGTGGCAACTTTCTTTGAACAAATCCCTGTAATGTGCAAGTTCTTTTAGAAGACTTGGAAAAATATGAAGAAAGATCACTTAGAATTTGAAAAAGTATTTTACATTCTTTTGTATAAGAGACACTTCTTTGCAAAATGGGTGTAGCAGTGAGTGAAGAGAGCCTTTGGATATCTTCACAAAACTTTACTCAGCAGACCATTAATACGAGCACTCAGCTGGTGCTCCATCATACATCTGCCCAACCTGCTTCTCTGCAAAGGTAAATTAATCAACTCAGTGTTTGACATGAGCAAACAAACCATTAGTGGCCATGACTGCACTGACATCAGTAAAACCAGCAAATCTTTCTGTCGTATTGCTTTCATCAACATAATGCAGAAATGTTGACAGTTGTAATTTACACAATATTTCAGAAGCTTCATCAAGTATTATGTCTGCAAAGTCCACCGATTTCATGTCCTGTGTCAGTGAATGATTGACTACCTCAGAAATAGCTTTAGTAATGTCATTTCGTATAATTTCAGAAGGTCCTTAATATACTGTAGATGCACTAACAAGGGGCCATAGTTTTTCAAAACATTTAGTAAATCCAGGTTATTTTTTTTTATAGAAGCTTCTGATTCTTTATGTTCTCAAAACAGGAGCTCTTGTTTAGCTAAACAGTATACTGTATCAGCCTTTTCAACATTTCCCTGTTCCTTTTAACTTGTTTATTGTGTTGGCTAATACTACTTCAGTGCTGCTCATTTGATGTCAACTGTGACCTCCCCAAACATTTTTAAATACAAAACTGACTGAATGTAATGTTGTGACTTTGAATGTCTTTGTTTCCAAACTGACAGGTGACGTGAATGTGAAAAATCATCTTTATTCCATGCCAACTTTTCTTTGGAAAACAGCAAACCTGGCTAATGGAAAAGTTTATTTGAACTGGGACCCTATGTCAACCAGTCAACATTTTCATACTGTGAAACAGTAGAGTTCTTTTTGGCCCTTATGCTCTGAAACTGGCTTAGGTAACAGTGGCTTTGGCCTACATTTTCAAATTTTTATTGAAGAGCTCTCATGGGAAACATTTTTCTAGTTAGTGCTTCTGAATTACATTTAAGTCCATCGTCAGTTTTGAATTGGAACAAAAATACTAAAAACTCTCACACATTTTGAAACAAAACACTACAATGTATTTTAGATGATTACAAAAATCTACAATTAAAAACAAAAATGTCTAGAATACCTAACACCCTTGTGTGAAAGTGTCATTGCCAGTCTAAGTGACAAGAAGTCAAATCCCCGTGCTGAGAACTGAATGTGTGCACAGGCTAACACCTTTCCCCTCACCTCCACATTTTCATAGGAATGTGTGTGACCTCACCACAGAATGCTTCCCCTCCACGAGGCTCAGCTTATCTGCCGATGGATGACATTTCCTTCATTCCCCTCTAGCCTGACTCTGATAACAAGTGAACCATCACCCTGAAGCACATAGACTACATTTCTGAGCTCGTTTTCTGTCATGGTGTGCATTAAGTCATATTTGTGTCCAGTAACAGAGCAGAACACTCTGCTCTTCCTTGTCCCTCTGCTAACTATTTCTTCCATAGGTCTCAAAAATAGCAGTTTTTTTTTTAAATAGACAAAATTTGACACGGTGTGCAGCACTCACCTATCACACAGTGAGTACATCCTTCTGATGGATACCCTTTGGTTCTGAGTCAAGTGGAAGGCTCCACTTTGGAAGTTCTGTGGCATTCCAGATTGTGTCTTCCTGGTCTTGTACCATAGGATTGGGAACTGTAGTGTCCCCCTAAATGGATCAGGGATGCCGTACATATCAGTGGCTGTTACCTAGGTAAATGATTGTGTGTCGGCTAGGCAACTCTCTATCCAGTCTAGGTCATGAAAGCTGTAGAAGACTCCAAATATTAGTATAAAACCCAAAGATATGCCTTCCCCATCCCTCCCCCACCCAAAACAGATGATTAAAATCCTAGTGATCAGCTGCTAAAGCATTCACAACAAAAATCCACAGTTTGAAACACTCCCTAAAAATTAGTGGAGCACATATATACTAAGTGCAGACAGCTGCTTAAAACCTGTAACTGGTGGAAGTGAGCTTTTTTAGTTAAATCTAGGTATGTATTTAAAGTGATGGCTAATGTGAAATGGAGGTGATGTATTTGTTGCAGTAGACTGGATGCTCAAATCTTTCAAGATAGAAACTGAAGCTGCATACCAGATTGTTTGAACAAGCCTCAGTATCAAGTGTGGACATAAATAATAATTGAATCCTTTTATGACCAGCAGACTCACCCCAAGATGTAACCCATCAAACTCTCATTATTGGAGGAGACTTAAGCCATCCAACTACTGACTGAGGTAATGACAGTGCAGTGGGCATGATGAGACATCCTGCAAAAATAATAATAAATGCTATCACTGAAACCTACTTCCAGTAGTTAGTTCATGTGGCCACTCATGATGGAAATATGTTTGACCTAATGGCAACAAATATACACCTCTACTTCTATATCTCCATACACACTCTGCAAGCATGATGTGGTGTGTGGTGGAGGGTACCCTGTACCATTACTAGTCATTTCCTTTTCTGTTCCACTCACAGATAGAGCAAGGGAAAAATGACTGTTTGTATGCCTCCATATGAGCCTTAAGCTCACTAATCTTATCTTCATGGTCCTTACGCAAAATGTACATTAATGGCAGTAGAATCATGCTGCAATCAGCCTCAGATGCCAGTTCTCTAAATTTTCTCAATAGTGCTCCTCGAAAAGAATGTCACCTTCCCTACAGTAGTTCCCACTTGAGTTTTGCATGTTGTTCAAACCTTTCAGTAACAAATCTAGCAGCCCAACTCTGCATTGCTACAATGTCTTCCTTAAATTCGATCTGTTGTGGATCCCTAATGCTTTAACAGCATTCAGCAATGGGTCGCACTAGCGTCCTATATGTGGTCCCTTTTACAGAAATCAAAGTCAACCATTTGCCTTCCTTACTACAGTCCTTAGATGCTCATTCCATTTTGTATTGCCATGAAGTGTTATGTGTAAATGGATGTGACTGTGTCAATTAGCATACTACTAATACTGTATTGGAACATTTTGGGTTTGTTTTTCATACTCATCTGCATTAACTTCCATTTTTCTACATGTAGACCTAGTTCCCATTCATGACATCAACTAGAAATTTTGTCTAAATCATTTTGTATCCAGTCAGAGGTGCCTGTAGCAGTGCTCATATGTGCATGAGGTAAGCTTGCTTGTGTGAATGTGTGTGTGTTTTCTTCGTTGAAGAAGGCTTTGGCCGAAAGCAAGTGCGTAACAGTCTTTCTGTTGTGCCCGTCGGCAACTCAGGGGGTCATCTTTATGGTGAGTAGCAACCTATCCTTTTCCTAATAATGTTCCAATATTATGAGAAGGAAAGTTGCTACTCACCATATAGCGGAGATGCGGAGTCGCAGATAGGCACAACAAAAAGATTTTCACACTTAAAGCTTTCAGCCAATGGCCCATGACAACAATAGACACACATACGCACACACACACTCAAGCAAACACAACTCTCACACATGACTGCAGTCTCAGGCAATGGTTTCAGTTGCCTGAGACTGCAAGCTGAGTTTTGCACCAGCAATGCTTTCTAAACCCATACTGATTTGTGGACGGATGCTTTGCCCTCTCAAGAAAATTTATTATATTTCAACTGAGAATATGTTCAAGTACTCTGTAGCAAACTGACGTTAGAGGTATTGGTCTCTAATTTTACTGGTCATTCTTTTGCCCTTCTTATATACAGGAGTCACCAGCAGTTTTTTCCATTCACTTGGAACTTTGTGTGGGATGGGAGATTTGTGATAAATGCGAGCTAAGTAAGGAGTCAGTGCTATAGAGTACTCCTTGTAAAGCCAAATTGGTGTTCCTCCAGGACCTGGTGATTTATTTGCCTTCAACTCTTTCAGTTGCTTCTATACACCAACAATGCTTATTACTACATCCCCCCTAGGGGAGTGTGTATGATGATAAAATGACAGTATATTTATACAGTTCTCCTGTCTGAACAATTTCTTAAATGCAAAATTTAAAACTTCGGCTCTACTTTTGCTGTCTTCTACTGCCACACCAGGCTGGACAACGAGTGACTGGATAGAAGTCTTAGCCACACTTTGTGATTTTACATAGGACCAGAATTTTCTTGGGTTCCCGAAAAGATGTATTGCTGAGGTATAATGGTGGCAGCTGTTATAAGCTTCGCACATTGATCTTTTTACAGACACAAATTTCTATTAACTTTTGCCAGTCCTCATTTGCACATCCTCTTTTGAACTGACAACAGCCTTTGCTTCCTCAGCATTTTTCGAATTTTGAAGATGTTCATATTGAAATCAGTGGCCATGAGGCATCTGTAGCAACAGCGATTACCAAAATAGAAAGGGCGGTCACTTCTTCTATGTTTCTATGGCTTGAAAACCCTTCATTTTCAGGATTCTTTTCGTTCTTGGGCACAAGAAAAAGAAAAAAAGATATAGGGGCCCAAGTCTGGAGTGCATGGTGGATGACAAGAAACTGTTGTCATTCAGTATTTGGCTGAAAACTGTTTGATACTGAATGCTCTTGTCATGGTGCAAAATCCCATCTCCTGACCGCCGCAATGCAATTTTTTTATTTTTTTCCCTCACTGCTTCATGTAATTCTTTTCTTGTTAGCACTTCAAGACAGTGAAGTTGGTAAGTGTGGTACCCTGGGGAATTAATTCATGGTGGATGATCCCCTTGATTTCAATAAAACAAACCAACATCATATTCACAAGGGATTTCCCTACCATGTTTTGTTGAGTCTTGATGGTCAGATCATACATGTAACACCACAATTTGTCACCTGTGCTGACTTTATTGTCAAAATCTGAGTCAGTTTCTGACTGTTCTTTCAATTCCTGGCACACTCACAAATGACTGGCTCTATGGTCACCAGAAAGCACAAGCAGAACAAATTTTGCTGTAAAATGGTTCATCTTTAAATCTGCAGATTGTATTCATCGGGATGAACATCAGTATATTCCAGTTATTTCCACTACTTCACCAATTGTTCCTTGATGATTTTTTCAATGTTTTCTTCCGTTCTGGAAGTCTCCTGGTCATGGATAGTCTTCAATTGCCATTATGACAAGAAAACTGCTGATATATACTTGCCTGGCTCAAAGCTATGTCTCCATAAACCATCTTAAGCATTGTCATGGTTTCTGCTGCCGATTTTCATTTTCCATAACAGGAAACAGAACCTGATCTTAGCACATTGGTATTTAATGTCCCCCATTGAAAAATCACCAAACAGCACTTACAAGGGAGTGACACTGATTGCATTAATGTTTCCACACCATTGCCACTATGGCAACTGATACAAAATGGCGTCTAGCAAAGGCACCTAATAGTAGAATTCAGAACTAGTATTCTGCCAACTGCAAGCGAGAAATTCTCATTACTTTTGGGTTCCCCGTCACATGTTTTATGCAATGATGGACTTCAGAATTCTGTGTGCGTCTCATTGTTGCTTTATTGTCAACCTAAAGGACTGGAACTTTCATCAGTTTTCTCATTGCTCTAGAAAGTCTGTACAAATCAGTTATTTCCTCAGCAGCTTCTGCTGCTGTTACCAACTCTGCTTCAGTTGTAGATATGGTGATCATTGCCTGTTTTTGACTCCACTTACATGTGTAAAAGGGATACAGCATATTGGCTTTGTTACACACTCCAAAGCATGCATTGCTTTCACAGTGTGGTATTCCACTGCACAATTCTTGACGATAGATTACACGTAGGTCACATGTATGTATTACATATCAGAATACTCATAGTATTCCCACTACATCTTCTATTGTTGCTGAGCGAAGTGTTTGAGACAGAAAGTTCGCACTGTACCCCATATCAGTCTCTCTCCAAGCATCAGGTACATCAGCACTGCAAGAGCTTGCCAATAGGGAAATTTACACTTCTTTACTTTTTTTTTACTTTTCCTTGTAATGTATCGTGTTGCTTGACAATAGGTGTTGAATCAGGTTAGCAGTCTTGAAAATTAAAATGCTCCAGAGTCTTCCTTGCATTAGCTTGTTGACTTATCATGACTGTCCCATCATCATATGTTTAATATCAAGCCTGAAGAAATATGAGGCTGGTTTCATGGTGACCTTGAATCTAGTTTTCAACTCTTCAATGAACTTTGTGGCACAATAGTGATTATTTGCCCATTGTCTGCATAAAAAATGACAAACAGTTTCTTGTCACCTTATTCTCTGATCTATAACCTTGGATCTGCCTCATTTATCTTGAAACCTGCTGACAAAAGAAATGTTCAAAGCTTTTATTCCAACATCTCCATACAAACTTTGGTTTCATTTTCAAACTCTCTCTGTGCCTTCGTTGTACTCTTCAGACTGCTGCAGATTACTTCTTCTAATTCTCCATACTGAGCTGCAGCAACACCTAAATGTTGAACAAAATGCTTGGCTCCTGGACTGAAAGGTATCTGTAGTTAAGTTCACTGATGAAAAGTTTTGCTTTATGTTTTCCAACACTTCCATATAGATTAGTCCATACATGAGAAACACACTTACATTATATGCCTTTTGCTCTTTTTGGTAGAACAGTTAATTTCCGTGTCTTATATCTCTTGTACTGACTTCATTTTCAATACCTTGCTCCCATCGAATATTTTGTGTTCTAATAACAGCTTCTTCATATGTCCCTGGCTCTTCTCTTGTTCAATTAATTATCTTTTGAGTAAGTGTTAAAAAGTCTTATAGCTCTAAAGGCTTCATTAATCTTGAATAATTTCACGGTTGTCGAAGAAGATAAACAGTTCTTCTTCCCTGTTACTAGCACTGTCCTCTTCCATCTTTGATTCATCATACTCTTCTTTATCTCATTCTTAATTTCTTGAGCTGCATGCTTTTCCTGGTTATTTTAATACAAATGTTTTATTCTACCTCTGGGCATATTTACATGCCATTTGTGTCATCAGTGTTATCATAATAATAATAATAACAATAACCCCCCACGAACCATGGACCTTGCCATTGGTGGGGAGGCTTGCGTGCCCCAACGATACAGATAGCCATACCGTAGCTGCAACCACAACAGAGGGGTATCTGTTGAGAGGCCAGACAAATGTGTGGTTCCTGAAGAGGGGCAGCAGCCTTTTCAGTAGTTCCAGGGGCAACAGTCTGGATGATTGACTGATCTGGCCTTGTAACACTAACCAAAATGGCCTTGCTGTTCTGGTACTGCAAACGGCTGAAAGCAAGGGGAAACTACAGCCGTAATTTTTCCCGAGGGCATGCAGCTTTACTGTATGGTTAAATGATGATGGCGTCCTCTTGGGTAAAATATTCTGGAGGTAAAATAGTCCCCCATTCGGATCTCCAGGCGAGGACTACTCAGGAGGACGTTGTTATCAGCAGAAAGAAAACTGGCGTTCTACGGATTGGAGCATGGAATGTCAGATCCCTTAATCGGACAGGTAGTTTAGAAAATTTAAAAAGGGAAATGGACAGGTTAAAGTTAGATATAGTGGAAATGAGTGAAGTTCGATGGCAGGAGGAACAAGACTTTTGGTCAAGTGAATAACGGTTATAAATACAAAATCAAATAGGGGTAATGCAGGAGTAGGTTTAATAATGAATAAAAAAATAGGAGTACGGGTAAGCTACTACAAACAGCATAGTGAACACGTTATTGTGGCCAAGATAGACACGAAGCCCACGCCCACTACAGTAGTACAAGTTTATATGCCAACTAGCTCTGCAGATGATGAAGAAATTGATGAATTGTATGATGAGATAAAAGAAATTATTCAGGTAGTGAAGGGAGATGAAAATTTAATAGTCATGGGTGACTGGAATTCAAGAGTAGGAAAAGGGAGATAAGGAAACTTAGTAGGTGAATACGGATTGGGGGTAAGAAATGAAAGAGGAAGAATTGTGCACAGAGCCGTCTGGTAGAATTTTGCACAGAGCACAACTTAATCATAGCTAACACTTGGTTTAAAAATCATGTAAGAAGGTTGTATACATGGAAGAACCCTGGAGATACTAAAAGGTATCAGATATATTATATAATGGTAAGACAGAGATTTAGGAACCAGGTTTTAAATTGTAAGACATTTCCAGGGGCAGATGTGGACTCTAACCACAATCTATTGGTTATGAACTGTAGATTAAAACTGAAGAAACTGCAAAAAGGTGGGAATTTAAGGAGATAGGACCTGTATCAACTGAAAGAACCAGAGGTTGTACAGAGTTTCAGGGAGAGCATAAGGGAACAATTGACAGGAATGGGGGAAAGAAATACAGTAGAAGAAGAATGGGTAGCTTTGAGGGATGAAATAGTGAAGGCAGCAGAGGATCAAATAGGTAAAAAGACGAGGGCTAGTAGAAACCCTCAGGTAACAGAAGAAATATTGAATTTAATTGATGAAAGGAGAAAATATAAAAATGCAGTAAATGAAGCAGGCAAAAAGGAATACAAACGTCTCAAAAATGATAACTACTGACAGCGTTGGGAGAGCCAGTCCTGACAACACTCTACCATCTGGTGAGCAAGATGTATGAGACAGGCGAAATACCCTCAGACTTCAAGAAGAATATAATAATTCCAATCCCAAAGAAAGCAGGTGTTGACAGATGTGAAAATTACAGAACTATTAGTTTAATAAGTCACAGCTGCAAAATACTAACGCGAATTCTTTACAGACGAATGGAAAAACTGATAGAAGCCGACCTCGGGGAAGATCAGTTTGGATTCCGTAGAAATATTGGGACATGTGAGGCAATACTGACTCTACAACTTATCTCAGAAGAAAGATTAAGGAAAGGCAAACCTACATTTCTAGCATTTGTAGACTTAGAGAAAGCTTTTGACAATGTTGAATGGAATACTCTCTTTCAAATTCTGAAGATGGCAGGGGTAAAATACAGGGAGCGAAAGGCTATTTACAATTCGTACAGAAAGCAGATGGCAGTTACAAGAGTCGAGGGGTATGAAAGGGAAACAGTGGTTTTTGAAGGGAGTAAGACAGGGTTGTAGCCTATCCCCGATGTCATTCAATCTGTATATTGAGCAAGTAATTAACGAAACAAAAGAAAAGTTTGGAGTATGTATTAAAATCCATGGAGAAGAAATAAAAACTTTGAGGTTCGCCGATGACATTGTAATTCTGTCAGAGACAGCAAAGGACTTGGAAGAGCAGTTGAGTGGAATGGACAGTGTCTTGAAAGGAGGGTATAAGATGAACATCAACAAAAGCAAAACGAGGATAATGGAATGTAGTCGAATTAAGTCGGGTGATGCTGAGGGAATTAGATTAGCAAATAAGACACTTAAAATAGTAAAGGAGTTTTGCTATTTGGGGAGCAAAATAACTGATGATTGTCGAAGTAGAGAGGATATAAAATGTAGACTGGCAATGGCAAGGAAAGCGTTTCTGAAGAAGAAAAATTTGTTAACATCGAGTATAGATTTGAAAGTCAGGAAGTCATTTCTGAAAGTATTTGTATGGAGTGTAGCCATGTATGGAAGTGAAACATGGATGGTAAATAGTTTAGACAAGAAGAGAATAGAAGGTTTCAAAATGTGGTGCTACAGAAGAATGCTGAAGATTAGATGGGTAGAATTGGGGAGAAGAGGAGCTTTTGGCACAACTTGACTAGAAGAAGGGATCAGTTGGTAGGACATGTTCTGAGACATCGAGAGATCACCAATTTAGTATTGGAGGGCAGTGTGGAGGGTAAAAATCATAGAGGGAGACCAAGAGATGAATACACTAAGCAGATTCAGAAGGATGTAGGCTGCAGTATGTACTGGGAGATGAAGAAGCTTGCACAGGATAGAGTAGCATGGAGAGCTGCATCAAACCAGTCTCAGGACTGAAGACCACAACAACAACAATAACAATAATAATTATATAAACTTGGACTAATGTCATTAACTACAATATAATAATCCAAAACAGATACAGTACAAATTTATGCAAATGTCAATAACAACAATAACTTTCCTAACAGATCAATTACAAGATAAATGAACGACATAGTTCAGTGAGTGACAAGTAACTAATCAAACAGATAATTAACAATAAGTACATGAGACAGTAATAAAATAGTTGCACAGTGTGGCACATGTATAGTTTGCAGTTAATTTATTGTTCCAAGGAAAGTGGGTCATTTGTCACATACTCAAGAAACTCTTGAGTAGAGTAAATTACTTTACTTTTCATCCACCTCAAAAGAGTGGTTTTAAATTTATTTATTGGCACTGAGTAGGCATTTTCAGCTAATTTGTTGAAGTAGACAGGACCAAGATATTTGTAACTGTTATGTGTCTTTGCAAGCCTAGCATATGACTCATTAGTTTGTGTCTACTACTTATGTTATGGTCATGAACTATCCTCCGTAAGTCAAATTTACTCAGATTCTGTTTAACGAAAATAAGGCAATTGTAAATATACAGGTCTAGCAGTTTCATTATATTTAGTTTCTTAAAATAATCTTGACATGATTCATATGGACTACATACTGCTATGCATCTTATGACTTTCTTTTGCCATTTAAACATTGATTTTGAGCCTACGTAACTGCCCTATAATAGTATTCCATAACTTAGGTGGGAATGGAAGAATACAAAATATGCATATAACAGAAGGTCTTTACTAACACTGCTTCTCAGCTTGTATAGCAGATAGATGATATGTGCCAATTTGGCACATAACTTTCCTGTGTGCGTATTTCTACTGAGTTTTTGATCTATATGCAATCCTAATAATTTTACTGTTTTGTTATCACGACAGGGAGTATTCAGATTGAATACAATAGCTTCAGTTTTAGTATCATTCTTCTGCAGTACATTTGCCTCAAACCAAGTAGTGCCTCTCTCCAATGCCACTGCCATGCTGTATTGCACATTTTCAAGATTGGTATTACATGTGACGAGTGTTGTGTCATCAGCATATAGCACTGCATTACATGGTACACCTGCAGATGAACAATTAACTGTTTTCTATTGTCTGAGCAAGACTGCATTAGGCATAGAGCATTCTCTCTCACTCCGTAGTGGTAGAGGTTTTTTATGATAAAAGTGTGGGAGACCATGTCAAAAGTTTTCTTGAGGTTCAACAGTGTTGCACAGATAATATCTTTATTTTCAAAAAATTGTATATTTTTGCTCCCATTCTCTCAACTGCTTTAACTGTAGAAATATCAGTTACACTCATAATATAAAAAATAACAGAATACTGTATACATAAACAGGTGAGTCAACATTTGGAACATAATGATATGCTTACCACCTCACAGTATGTTTTCAGATCCCACCTTCTCTCAAATTATGTTATTAAATATATCAGAAAACAAATTGTAATGCCACTAACTAAAATATGCAACAAAATTATAAATGAAGGTAACTATCCGGAATATTTAAAAACATTTGTAGTTAAACCAGTACATAAGAAAGGAGATATAGCATCTCCAGATAATTATTTAGCTTGGGAGGCGTTTCTTTGAGTTTTATGTTAATACTTTAGAGTGTTCTACAGCTTTCATGACCTATTCTGGACAGAGAGTCACCTGATCTAAATCTCTGCTGAGAATAATTTTGTTTCTTTCTTTCACTTAAGTTCTTTAACCCTCAAAATTTTAGAACTGTTAACGGAAAATTTTGAAGCGTGTCATCCTAAATGCTGCAAGAAAATATCGAAGCAAAACCATTACACCAAACTAAAAAATCTAAAAAGCTGGTACACCTCACATCTAAGTAGAATAAGAATCATAATGCTACGCTATGATGAAACATGTTGACAAGGAAATGTATATGAAAGTGAATAAGCTGCTTACTTCAACAATTTCTTTGGGCAAATCAGGTAGAATATCTGCCTTGTGCAGTGATCTGAAAGGCTTCTAGTTTCCTTGCAACACCAATTTTAAAGTAACTTTCTCATATGGAAGACTTAAACTCACTATTAGGATTCTTGTTCTGAGCAGCTAACACAGAAAACAAGATTATACATAGCTATGGAACATACCATACATCCAACAGTACCATATCACCTATACATCTGTGTCCTCGGTTGCTCAAATGGATAGAGTGTCTGCCATGTAAGCAGGAGATCCCGGGTTTGAGTCCCAGTCGGGACACACATTTTCAGCTGTCCCCATCGACGTATATCAACAATACCTGTCCGCAGCTGAGGGATTCAGTTAATTATCATTTATTCTAGAGAAGCTGCACGGTCCTCAATGGTATCTGTTCTTTTGAGAACAGTTACTATCTTCATATATATAGTTAAAGGTTACCCAGCCATTGACCTTCGTCTGTGCGAATGCGCTGGTTGCCTGAACTCTTACGGGAACCATCACCTTAGTGTGAGCGAGTAATGAATGGATGGGCAAATACCTATTAGGTACATTATGTATGTAGATTGTGGACAATTTGGAATGTGGGTCTCACAGGAAGTATGCAAGGGATAAGTCCCTGCAGTTGTGCTATTCATCTGTGTCCTCAGTGTCTCAGATGGATAGAGTATCTGCCATGTAAGCAGGAAATCCCTGGTTCGAGTCCCAGTCGGGGCACACATTTTCAGCTGTCCCCATCATGGTATATCAACAACACCTGTCGGCAGCTGAGGGTTTCAATTAATTATCATTTATTCTAGAGAAGCTGCACGGTCATCAATGGTATCTGTTCTTTCGAGAACAGTTACTACTTCATATATATATAGTACGATATCCTTCCAACCAGTTATAGATGATAACTGAATATTGCCTTTTCTCTCTGGCATAAAGGTTTCTTTTCAGCTGCCTTTAGACTGTATAGATTGTTGAATTTTAGAAAATCTGAACAGTGGCTTGTAGCTCCATTATCAACCCACCATGTTTCTGTATTTGCTTGAATTGAATAGGCATCTTCATGAACAAGACATCAACACAGCATTAAAATTTTCACGGTCATCATTACTTCTTATGTGAATGTAGGCTTTCCCAGTGTATACTGCTGATGAAATCTTCTTGGGCTTCCATCTGAGTAGCTGCTTCGAAAATCTGCAATGTTTCGATGAGTGTCATTCTCATCATCTTCTTCCCTGGTTTTCCATCAGAAATCAACTTTTCCAGCACTTCATCCAATGGCTCTTTCTTTTTTACAATAGTTGCAACTATCACTTTTTCTTGACTCCTTCTTAATGAATTTGTCTTTGCCATATTGTTTTTGCTTCCTTGCATTTACCGTTAATACTTCTTTTGGTGTTTTGTTACTGTTCAGATTCTTCATAAAATTTCTTTAAAACATATATAACTGGACTATTAATTCACAGAATGTTCTGTTTTCATCGTGTGTTAGTAACATCCAGCTTGTCTGAAAGTTCTCAAACTCAGTTGGAAAAACATGCAAGGTTTTGCAAACTAACAGAGGTTTGACAGGACAGTTACATTTTTTGCTGCAGGTCCATTGTTCAACTGTTCCACAGACTTTTCAGCTTTGCTGTATGGGTCAAAACATGTTCAACTGGCTTCCAACTAAAGGAGAAAAAAATCTGTACCAATTTTAAATGACTTATCTGTCCCATTGACATGGCTTTAAATTGCTCCTTTAAGGCATCCCATATATCACTAGTTGTTCCTTGTCCTCTACCTTTTGAGACATTACATCACTAATAGCACTGGTTATCATACACATTGCATAACTTTTTGCAGTATAATTCAAATAACACTTTTTTTTGTTGTTGATATTTCAACCTGGAGTTTCCAATTTTTCTTTCTTTTTTTTTTTTTTTTTTTTTTTTTACTTGCTTTCTGCAGCACCCTCATCAAGTGACTGGAACATAACTAATCTCTTGTCAGTGACATCCAGTGGATGTTCATGGTAATCCAGCAAGTCTTTTACTTCCCTTTTCCACATTGGCCAGTCAGTACCTCCAGCTAGTGGTTTAAGTAAACTATTTTTGACTATCCATTTCTGCATAATTTCATTACAGTATGTGATTAAAAGTTACTTTCTGAGTACAAATCTTTCAAGCTAATTCTTAGCTTTTAGTGTTTCTAACCTCAAAACTTATCTGACTGCAGACCTGCTCTAAACTCAGTTGACAACACTTTAACCTCAATTTCTTACTGCATTTGCTAACTTGTGTAAGTTTTCTTTTCAAAATTTGACTCCACTAACAAAGTTTAGAAGAATATTCTCCAAGAAAAGTTAATCAAAACTGTACCAGTTAAATATAGTACTTTGCTCATTAACTGTAGTTTGCAAGAACTTTTATTGTCAATCATACATTCTTCTAAAAACAACTGCAAGAAGAATGAGCAATAAAGGTGTGGGCTGTATTCGTAGTAAACATCATGAAAAAAGCGCATGACATGACACAAGAAGGAAATGAAGTACAAGTACATACAAATACTGAAAAAATAATGCAGAAGCTATGTAGGTCGTTATCAAAAGTAATGGCAGTTTACTACGAGAGATGTTCATCTTAACAAGCAAATAGGAAGAAGCAGCATAACTAATAATAGAAGCAGTCCAACAAAGCAACGGACACATGACACAGTATGCATAAATAATAGCATAAGACAAAGGCCGAAACGTGTGGCTGGCCTGTGTGGCCGAGCAGTTCTAGGCGCTACAGTCCAGAACCGCGCGACTGCTACGGTCGCAGGTTCGAATCCTGCCTCAGGCATGGATGTGTGTTGTCCTTAGGTTAGTTAGGTTTAAGTAGTTCTAAGTTCTAGGGGACTGATGACCTCAGATGTTAAGTCCCATAGTGCTGAGAGCCATTTGAACCATTTTGAATGTGTGAAACATACCAAAATCTGCATTGAATAGCAGAAAAGCCCAAACATAACAAATGACAGGTTTTGAACTATGAATTAGAAAGGTAAAACATTTTAAAAATAAAAAAGTTAAGCAATTTTTTTAAAAAAAAGTGTAAAAAATTTTAAAAATTAGAAACAAAAATTTTTACAGTAATCTACCATTGCACATTAGTAGAATAAAAAAGGATGAAGGATGCAGATTAATGCCAAAATGTTTAACATTAAGCCCTTGGGATTGATGTGATGTATAGAGAGGTCTTCCTTAATATCCCCTAGTTCATGATTATTTAGTGCTAAGTGCATAGACATGGCTGATTTGGGTTGTTAACATTACAGTGCTCCTTAAAGTCAAAGTATTAACATTCTTTATCACTTATTTTTCTACACCTTTAGCTTACATTTTTACATCACTGATAAAGTGTAACAATATATACAAATTTAATGGCATAAGTATTCTGCAACACTGTAAAACTCTTTTTCAATGAGATAGTCTTTAAGTTTCTTTGGAAAGTCATTATGAAGTAAATTATCTTGCAGGTTTTTGGGCAGACTTCTTAGTAGTCTGATACCAGAGTACTGGGGTCCTTTTTCTAGCACTGCCAGTCGGTGGGGTATGCTCCGTACTTCATTCTTCTTTCTTGTATTGTGGGTGTGCACACTAGCATTTGTAATCCAGTCCTCACTACCTTTTGTGATGTACATTATTGTTTTGTATATATACAATGATGAAAAAGTTAAGATACCTAAATTCTTGAAACAGTTTCTGCATGTTTCAGACGTCTTTCTTCTTAAAATGGTCCTAATTGCTTTTTTTTGTAATGTGAACACTCGTTTTGTCTCTTGTTTGTTTGAGTTTCCCCACACAGTCACTCCATACTGTAAGTATGGTTCGAAAAGTCCATGATACACTGTACACAGAAGGTTCTTGTCTGAATACTGTGATAGCTGCATTTATCCACAAGAATACCTAAGAATCTAGCAGATTCTATTTCTTCCAGCCTTGTTCCATCAACCTCTAAATCCATGTCTACAGCCTTTTCCTTGTTTTTAAACACTGCATACATAGTCTTTTTTAGATTTATAACCAGTTCATTTTCCAACAACCATTGAGCTGTGACATTTGCAGGTATGTATGCTCTTCTCTCAAGCTGTTCCATATTTTGGTCACTATTTAGTATTGTCATGTCATCAGCATACAATATTTTCTTTTCTTCCTCCTCAACACCTATATCATTAACAAATACATTAAATAACAATGGCCCCATTACCGAACCCTGCGGCACTCCATATTTGATGGATTTGGTTTCTGATTGGTACGAGTTTCCTAATGATACATACTGCTTGCGGTTGCACAAGTATGATTTTACCCATTCACCTGGTTGCCCCCGAATGCCATAGTTGCTTAATTTTTGTATTAGCATTTCATGGTCAATGGTGTCAAATGCCTTTGAAAGATCCAGAAACATTGCAGAAACAATCTTTTTCTCATCTAAGGACTGTAAAATGTATTCTGTTAGACTGACAATTGCTGATTCTGTAGATTTACCCTTTCTGAAACCATGTTGTGAGGGCATGAGAATGTTATGTTTGTCCAAATAGTTAACTAATCTGGTATACATAAGCATTTCTAGGATTTTTGAGAAACCTGATATCAGTGAAACTGGTCTGTAGTTGTTGGGATCATCCTTACACCCTCTCTTGTACACTGGCACTACCTTCGTTATCTTCAGTTTTTATGGAAAAATTGCATCTCTGAAAGAACAGTTTTCTATGTTCAGCAGTGGTGTTATTATCTCCTCACATACCAGCTTTATTACATGATTTGATATTTCATCATCACCAGCTGATTTCTTGGACTTCAGTTTCTGTATAGTTTTCCGCAATTCATCTTCCATGACTGGTCTTAAGAACATAGTACTGCATGATCTTTTTGTTACCTTAATACCCTTCTGTTTTTGACTATTTCTTTCCAATTTTAGGTTTTCTACTACACTGATATAGTTATTATTCAGAATGTTTGCTATTTCCATACCATCTGTGACCACTGTGTTGTCTATTTTAATTGACTTAATACCTTCTTCTTTGTTTGACCCATCTTTTTCCTTTCTTTCAGCATTGATTGCATTCTAAGCTGCTTTTGCCTTGTTTTTTGAGTTCGCTATAGTGGTGTCAATTGCTCTTGCTTTCGCTTCTCTTATTGTTTCTCTATACTTCTTTTTTAACATTTTATATTTTTCAGCTTCGCCCATCCGTCTCACATCCTGAAGCTTCCTTCGCTGTTCTAGTATTTCACTGGTAATCCACTGTGTTTGATCTTGCTGCCTTTCTTGTCTCGTTACTTTGGGAAATGCTACATTAAAATGGTACTTAATTGTTGAAATAACCTTCCCACTTTCTCTGAAATATTACCATAATAGGGAACCCTAAAAGTCCATTACTTCTACTGTTTCCTTGCCAATCACTTTTTGATGTCTTCTCAGTCTTGCTAGGATACCCATTAGCTTAAGCAAAGAATTTAATTGTCTCCCATTCCTTATTAATGTCACCCTTTTTATGGGGACTTCAGTTAACCTATGAAGCATATATCTAAAAGCCATGCATTTATGGGCTCTAGGATGCATGGAAGAGCTATGCACAATGTATCCAGGGAAGTTGGTTTTCGTTAAATGTTAAGCCTAATCCCCTCGTTATGGAAAGTAAGTAACAAATCCAAATATTGTAAAGCAACATCTCATGAGATCTTCATAGTAAATTTGAGGGTAGGTGCTTGGTTATTCAAAGCCTTATGCAAATCTAAAAGCTGTTTCCTGTCCTCATCACAAATGACAGTTACATCATTGGTATACCTCCTATGTAACACCATTTTATCTTTGCATTGGTAGTGTTCATCAAAATATTTCTCCCCCAGGCGTGAGGCGTAAATGTTAGGCAATGTAATCGCTAATGGAGAGCCCATTGCCAAACCTTCATTTTGCTGCCATATGCCGTCCCCATACTTGAAGTAATTATATTTCAACAGCAGTGCAAGCAGCTTCATAAGCTCTTTAATATACTCTTCCTCTAAACTACTAAAAGTTCGTAAGTTATTGTCAGTCAAGTTCAAACCTTTATGTATGGGGATGTTAGTGTACGTGCTCTCAGCATTGAAAAAAGCTAGTGTAGCTCCTTGGAAACCATAGCTGTTTGCAAGAATTGTACAATTTCCTTCCAATTCTGGTTATAGTAACTCTGACTGAGGAAGCTGTTAAGGTCTGGTCTGGTCTTCCTCTAGAATAATGTTTGACCTAAGAGGATCACATTTCTTACAGATCTTCAATGTCTCTCTAATTGTAGGGGTTCTGGGTTCTACTCTTTAGGCCCTGTACAGTGAGGGCTGACACTGAATGGATTTATTACCATAAAGTTTTATTTTTATTTTTTCACTTTATGTTCGTCAGTGCCTTCTTCCTGGCGGTAAGCTGCAGCGTCTCAGTCACGTTGCCCAGAACCGGATGGAACCACCCTGAAACTCACATGTTGAACCATCAGCAGCTAAACTCACGTGTTGCTGACGAGGTAATGCTACCGAGCTATGCGTCTTACAATCTGACCGACAAATAGGGAGGTTTGGAGGTGGTCAACTGGGGGTAGAACCGTGGCTGGCTGCCGGGAGCGGACACTCCGTTCGCTCTCTTCTGCCAGCAGCTTCCAAACTGACCAGACGCCCTCCTCACCTGCTCCTTTGGGCGGCTGCCCATTCAGTCTTGGCGGCTTCTCCAGGCCTGCCTTTCTTTATGGCATTAAAACTTCACAGGTTAAACTATGTTTTATTCTTCACCTCAACGGGTGCCTACCGCTTTCCCCTCCTGGCCAATCCTGACGCATTAACAGCCCTGATCCAGTACTAAATTAACACCTTTAAATGCAGTCTTGACCTCTGCCAAATTTTATCAGTAGGATCAAATCCAGTTTACATAATATTATTACTCACAATAAAATTCTTAACTTTTTTGCTCATATTCAGCTTGAAATATAATGACGGCACTTTTCCCATTATCAAAGTGTGTTGTAGTGCTCCATTATCTACCAGTATTTTATTAATACTCTTAATGATATTATGACAATTACCTAATTTTTTACGTTCTCTATTATTATCATGAGTTACTATGGCTTTATTAAGTTTTATATCCACTTTGTTTTTCTGAACTTGTAGAGCATTAGCGAGGTCTAATGCCACTGAGATATGAGCAGTAAGGCACTCAGCTTTTTTATTTTTTCACTTTTGTGACCTAGGGAAGAAATTACATGCAGATTTAGGGATCACACATTGCATAATATCTTTAGTAGCCATCCCTTCCATAAGACCCAGAATCTTGTGTTCCTCCCTACTGTCAGTATTTTCTTTTAAATGAGACATCAAATATATAATATGTAACATGATGTCACCATAAATATTAGACTCGAGTTCTGTTGCTAATTACAAATGACAAATGAGCTAAATAGAGTTTACCATTAATGTAATTTTTTCATGTATTGCATTTCCTTATGCAAATACCAAAACTTAACACTCTTAGCGTACACTGGTTGTTGTTTCTTTTAATATCTAAACATAGTGTTTACACACTTGAGGATGACCTTAAATCCCAAACATTTCATTTTAAATTCTATAATAGCATAAATTATTATTTGTGTGGGAGCCACGACTCCTCTGCAACATTTTTGTGGTAAACAAATCTGACACAGTTCTAAAATTCTTTTATTGACCGATGTCTTTCATCACAAAAGTCACTATAGACTACCACGACTCTTCTGCAACATTTTCGGGGTAAACAAACCTGCCACATTTGTAAAATGCTGTTACTGACTGAAGTTGCACACAACAGAAGTTGCTACAGACTACCATGATTTCAGGCTCTTAGCCCCATCATTAGATACATCTGAAAATCTGAAATGTAAAGTAAAACAATTCATTATTGTAAAACAATTATTTTAAAAAAATTGTTTTTAACTTTTTAAATTAATTAATTATTGTAAAAACTGACATTAATTTTTAAAATATTTAAATTTTTTAATTGCTTAAAACTGTTTTTAATCTTTCAAATGTTTTATCTTTTAAATTAATGGGTTCACAAACTGTCTTTTGTTATGTTTGGGCTTTTCTGCTATTCGATGCAGATTTTGTCATTTTTTATGCATTTTGGCCCTCGGCTTGTGTTATTATTCATTCATTCCATGTCATGTGTCTATTGCTTTGCTGCACTTCTTGTTTTATTGGTCATGTTGCTTTTCCCTATTTGTTTGTTAAGGTGAACATCTCTTGTGCTGGACTGCCATTACTTTCAGTTATTATCTATATATCTTATGTATTTGTTTTTCGGCATTTGTATGTACTTGTACTTTACTTCCTCTCCATGCAGTGTTATGCACTCCCAATATGGTGTTTATCAGGAATTCAGACCACAGCGCCAGGGCTGTAGCCACACAGGTCATACAGGTGCTCTGTGTCAGCACCTTATGGATGACACAGGAATTGAAATTTAGGGTAGCAAAGCAAAATCAGAAATGCTGTAATCCATTTTCAAATGTTCCCCATTTTAATTCTCACATAACTGCAGAGATGAGTGACAGATATTCTGTCAGTGATATTGCAAAACAGCTGATATCACTAAAATAAAAAGGCTGCAAGATGTGGTGCATTCGCTGTCAGATTCTGTACGACATAGTCCACATCAATTCAGGCAGGCTAGGAAAAAATCTTACCTTCATAGTCTCAGATGTTTTTGAATTTAGCACATGTTAAAATGAAGGACTAAGTAAGGAACACGTATTTTTTTTGTTTTCTCCAAAAAAATTTCTGCTCTGAGATACAACCCTCCAAAGATGACACTGTGCATTGAAGAAGCAAATTTTGGAAAAAAAATTAAAATGCTGATCTCTGGAACAGTTCTAGATATTTTATTGGGGGTTTTTTATTTGAAAGATAATTGCTTTATGACTACAAATAAATCCTCCATTTGGACTTATCTGTCAAAGTTCTTCTGAACTTTTTTTTGTAATTTATGGAAAAAGAATTTTTCAAAAATGCCATTCCTTAAAATTTTGATTTTTTTATGTTTATTAGTACCATATAGCTCTACATTCCCTGAAAAGGAGAGCTTCCATTTTTAGGTTGAACAGGTTTTATAAACAATTGAAATTGTTGCCATACATAAAACCCGTTTTTATTACCACATTATCACATAACAGGCTCATAAAAATCTAAACCTAGCCTTATTTAACATAATTTTAGTTTTGAAATATGAGTAAGAGACTCATTTTTCGAGCACTTTAAATGGTTCCAAAATGTATGTGAAAGGACCAAAGACTTAAAGGTTTCAATTTATACAACCTCTGTGCACTCTGTTTTGTACTGAAATTAGCCAGTCAATGAACTAAAACTGTGTTACACTGCTTCAGTATCTTCCTTTGATATAGAGTGATGCCTCCCTGCTGAACCAAAAGGAACTGGAGCACTTACAATCTTCAAAATATTGTGTACAGGAAGTGAGTACTGATGGTGTTGTTGCTGTCATTCAGCTGGAAACCTATATCCAACAGCTGGTCCATGTGGTAGCATAAAGTTCACTACAATTTCATTTAACTTATAACTGGTGCCTATAATTTCTGCAGTCCACTGGCCACAGTCACACACACACCACAAAAAAACCCGTCTCAGGTTGTGAATCTGAATATTATCTTGCTGTTTCTGAGGTGTTGGCCAAATGAACAAAATTTCTTCTTTCTTGCTCTTTAAAGTGCTTGCAGTATGAGTTCGCCCATCACTTTGAGTCAAAAAATGTGTCTTCTGAATTCCTTTCACAGGAATAGTTTTTTTGGACAATTCTTCTTTTTTCTGCTCACAGAATTCTTTGATTTCCTCTTTGGAGAAAAAAACGAGGGCTGAGGATGTGTAAGATTTCATGACTCTCGTAAAATCCTCAGCATCCTGAATTGCAGTTGTATTTGGTCTGGAAAGATTATGTTTTATAGCATGGTGCTTCAGCAAGCCTCCTACGCCATCACAAGGCCCCTTCCCATGACCAGTAGCACTGTATGCCCAGCCAGGTGGCACAAGCGACTTACTCGAATCAAACAGCTGATAACGATTTTTAAAATGACTAGGAGCACCATCAGAAATAATTATGCTCTTCTCTGCCCCTGTTTGCAGTTAAAGAATTTTGCGCGTTGCTAGCAAAGTATGTGCTGAATCATGTTCTGTGTCATCACTTATAACTACAACACTTGTGGTATTGCTTTGAAAATATGTCACTCCTGTAAAAATTGAAACCTGGTCATTACTCCAATTATACCTTTGTACTTCCTGTGGGAGAATTACAGACCAGTTCTCAGCAAAATCAGAGTGAAGTGCCAAACATAGTTCTTCAGCCTGTACACACCCTTTCACTTCTGCAATGTGTTGCTGTTGCAAGTTCTTCAGATGCTGGTGTGTTACTGCATTCACTGACCTTTTACCAAGTTCATCAATGAAACTGTCAAAGGCAACAGTTTTCTTAATTATTTTATTTTCCTCCCCTGTCTCATGTGTAATTTCTGCAGTGTTATCTGCTACGTCTTCCAGGCCAAGTGTCTGTGAAGACAGTCCTCCCTTTCCAGGACAGTCACCACACTCTTGAAACAAACAAGTCTCTCACTTTACATCAGAGACTACTAATGACTTCAAACGCCCCACCAAGGTGTCATATGTCACATGCTCCAGTAAGTTCTTCAAAGTTACCACACAAAGTTCAAAATTCGTGCAGTACACACATAAGCAGGCATTTCTAGGTGGGTGCGGAAATACCCACTTAGGTCATAGTGCATAAAATTTTGATCTTCCAAAGTGTGAAGTTGTATAGTTGCTCTTACAAACTGCAAACATTTCTTTAATACTGCGAGTCGTGGACTTCTTCATTTTCACAACTTTTTGACCTTCAGCTGTTACAGTTACAGTGTCTTTTTTGATGGCATTCTGGTGAGAACAGTCCCATTTATCTTCCAGATAAAATGACTGCACTATTTTAACTTGAGTTGCTTCTACAGGATGGCCATAATGATGATCTGGTCTTCCAAAGACTCCTTTTACAGACCTCACATTTCTTGATTTGTCTACCAAATATTTTGATACTGCTGGAACGTGGTTCAAAATTGTTTTCTTTGAAAATGTCTCTGGAATAATAGTTAAAACTTGCACTTTTTCACTATAGGATGCACAATATTCAATAGCTGAATTGATATTTGTGAAACATTCCTGGCAAGAGGTGCAAGAGTGCTTTGGTTCATTTTCTTCTGAAGATGGAATTTCTACTTTTAAGAGTGTGGTCAGTTTTGCTGTAGTGTATTCATCCGTAGCCTTAGTAATTTCTCTGAACTTTCTTGATGCATAGAGCTTATGACTCGACTTCACTGACCACGATTTCTTAACACGACTATCACCTACCTCTGTAGCTGACTGATTCAGGATATTTAATTCTTCCTCTATTGATGTAAAATTTGCATCATCTGCATCATGGGAGGCTTCAGCTTGTTCAGATACTATCATTGTTGTTATTCTGTCAAAACATTTAGAACACAAACAGTCCTCACTGGAAACATCTTCACTTTGAAACAGAGTCTTTGAATGAGAACTCTTATTCTCAACCTGAACAAAATCTGTTTATTTTTGTTTTTCTTATATATCACTCTTTTATGGATATGCAAATAGTCAGCACACTTCAGTCTCCTGTGGCCCCAGTCAGAACAGCCAGAAGACATTTCAAACAGTCCTTTTCACAAAACACACTGCAACTGTGTCAACTGGAAAATTCCTTGCGAAAACACAAAACTCACTGGATGGTCTCAGATTTCTTATAAGCCTCTTCAGTAAACAAATTAGCACTGAACAACTACAATACAGAAATGTGGAATGAACTACCATGACAAAGAAGCTGACAAGAAACTACAACAAAGTGTAAGAAATATCTGCAACAATGAAAGTGAAAAGAAATAACTGCAACAAAGAAAGTGATAAGAAATAACTGCAAAAAAGACAATAGAAATAAATGTTGTAACAAAGAAATTAGTGAGAAATAACTTCAGTGAAGACACTCATTACTGTTGAAAGTTAAAAAAATGATTTTTTAAAATAAAATGTGTCCAACTTAAGAGTGAAAGTTTTACTTTACAGAGAATGTAGTACTACATGGTACTAATCCACTGAAAAAATCTAACGTTAGTCGATTGGCATTTCTGGAAAAAAAAAGTAAATTGTAAAAAAAGAAAAAATTCAAAAGGTGACAGTAAAAGAATTTTGACAGATATTTCCAAATGGATGATACCATTGTAATCATAAAGCAATTATCTTTCAAACGAAAAACACTCTAACAAAATATCTAGAACAGTTACAGAGATACAGCATTTTAAAAATTTTCCCAAAATTCACATCTTCAAAATGGTGTTCACAGTGTCATCATTGGAGGTCTGTATCTCGGGGCAGGAATTTTTTTGGAGAATACAAAAAAATATGTTTCTTACTGACTTAAGGATTTTAACATATGCTAAATTCAATAAAACGCCTGAGGCTATGGAGGTAACCCCCTGCCTGCAGTGATATGGATTATGCCATATAGAATTTGCAGATGGGTTAGCTCCTGTTTTAACTATCACATATTTTATATCCCTAAAATAAGAAACTCTGTGGAGTGGTTTGAAGAAAGCACAGGTCTCACCTGTCTACAAGAAGGATAGCAGAAGCAATCCACAAAACTACTAACCATCCTGTCTCACTGATATCCAACTGTTGAAGAATCCTTCAACATATTCTTATATCAAATACATTGAGATATCTTGAATAGAATTACCTCCTTCATGCCAACAAGAATGGATTCTTCAAGCATCTGTCACACAGAACCCAACTCGTCATTTCCTTATATGACATCCTGAAATCATGGATCAAGGCAATCAGGTAGATGCAAAATTTATTGACTTCTGAAGAACATTTCATTTGCAAGGGAAACACCCCATCACACAACCTCGGTAAAATTGGCCAGTGCATAGTCTGTCAAATCCAGCATGAAAACAGGAAGATGGTGTACTGAACTGTGAAAAAATAAGCAAAATAGAAACAGTGAATGGTCCAAGCTCAAGATATGTAACATTGAGCAAATTGCAAGAGCCACAGCATCATGGTAGTGTGATCATAGTGTTGGACTCCAGTCCGGGAGATCCGTGTTCACATCTCCCTCATGCCCCATTTTTTTCACAAAATTATCAACGTTCCATCCAGTCATTAATGTGCCTGTTCTGCCTCTGTAGTCTTGGTAATTGTCGTACTGGTTATACAGGGTGAAAAGTATTTAAACCGACAAACTTGGGGAGGTTCTAGGGGACATCAAAACAAATAGTTTTCCCTAATGTCATTTTTTCCTATGAGGATTATTTAAACCGGTAGAGGAAGATTTCTCTGGCGGCAAATTAATTAAACCAACAAACACTTTTCCATTTTTTTTTATGACCAAGAACAACACATTAACACTAACCAATTTCAATTACAGTAGATTTTCAAAAATGCCTCCATTGAAATGTAAACAAAGGTTACACCGTCGGATCATGTTCTGTCTGACACAGGCAAAAACTCCAGGAGTATAATGAATTGTTATTGCCGTTGCTGCTATCCAGGCAACCAGATCCTCTTCTGATGCAACAGGAGTTGCGTAAACAAGGTTGTGCATCTCTCCCCACAAAAAAAAGTCCAGAGGGGACATATGTGGGGATAGAGCAGGCCATGGTACAGGACCACCTCTGTCAGTCCATGTTTCTGGGAACCATTGGTCCAGGAATTGACGCACACAACGACTGAAATGTGCCGGCACCCCGTCATGTTGGAACCACATTCATTATCTTGTAGAGAACAGGACGTCTTCCAGCAATTCTGGCAATGCTCTGGCGAGAAAATCTAATGGTCTACGTAGCAGATACGGCCCAATTAAACAGTCCCCAGCAACACCGACCCACACATTAACGAAGAACCGCACTTGATGAGTGCTAGTAACTGTGGCATGTGGGTTATCCTCACTCCAAACATGCGAATTGTGCATGTTGAAGACTCCATCACGCCCAAACAGTGCTTCATTGGTAAACAACACAAATGATGGAAATGTAGGATGAATTTCACACTTTCCAGGTACCACTGTGAAAAATGTGCTCTGGATGGATAATCAACTGGTTCCAGGTTGTGGACATACTGTAAGTGAAATGGATTTAACAATTGCTCTCGAAGGACTGTTCTTACATTCGTCTGATTCGTCCCCATGTTACGTGCAATTGCACGAGTGCTGATTGAAGGATCCCGCTCCACATGTTTCAAGACAGCTTCCTCAAATTGCAGCATTCTTACCATGCTTCTGCGTCCCTGTCCAGGTAATCTGCTAAATGACCCGGTCTTAGGCAGACGTTGGTACTATGCAGCAAAGGTCATATGGTGCGGGATACGGTGAAGGCAGACATTGGTACTATGCAGCAAAGGTCATATGATGCGGGATACAGCGATTAGGATACTGTCATTGATAAACCTGCAGTGTAGCTTGTCCATTGTGATGCGCTACATAGTACGCACCAATCGTATCAGTGTACTCACTCCAGGTGTACCGCTCCATTAGTAAACAGAGACAATGTACTACTACACTGGTGGATAGCAGTTGCCTACAACTGCAGAGCGTAATACGCGCTCTAACATTTGAAGATCGTATTATGGCCTCTAACAACTGAAGAGCGTAATACAGCCTCCACCGGTTTAAATAATCCTCATAGGAAAAAATGACATTAGGGGAAAATATGTGTTTTGATGTCCCTTACAACCTCCCAGAATTTGCTGGTTTAAATACTTGTCGCCCTGTAGAATATGAGTCATGGTAATAATATATTACTGTTGCAAGTAAATGTGATGAATAGTGAGAGCAGGTGAGATGCTGCATAGACTCCCAAAAGAAATGAAATCAACAAATAAACAGATGTGAACTATGTTACAACAAAGGAATTCGAGAATCAAAACTTCCAAAACAGAATGCAAGAGTCATAAAATGTGGTACTTGTTTAGAACAAATAGGAGGTCCCTTCCTTACATCTCACTGTTGCAAACAGATGTTACACCACAGCAGAGACACAAGTTTGAACCTAGTGAACAGACACGTTAATGACGGGATGGACAGTTCATAATTTTGTGTGCAAAAAAAAGAGAGGGAGGAGGCACAAGGGAGATTTGCACATGAATTTCCTCCTTCACAGTCCAACACCTCAGGCACGTAATCATGATGCCATGTCTATTCCAGTTCACTTGATGTTGCACATCTTGAGCTTCAACATTCACTGTTTTAATTTTGCTTAATTTTCACTTTTCACTACATCTTCTTTATGTTTTCATGCTTGAACTGTGTTCAGTTTTTGACAGAATATCCTCTAGGCCATCTTACTATTAAATCTCATGGGGGCACAATGGGGAGTTTCCCTTGTCAGTACCCCACTAATATTTACTAACAAAGCTCGGAATATACCCATATATCAAACAAAACTTGTGAATGGATTGCAGTAGGGAAGACACTGCTTGTTACCTTGGATAGACTGTCGTCACCAAAAGTAGAAATAGTTTCATGTGTGCCTCACCCATGATGGACCCATGATGTTCATGTTTCATAGTAATAGTAACCTCAGACTTTTTATGGATGTTGCAGTTTACTATAATGAGCACTACCTGAAAAAAGGTCAGAAATTTCCAGTTGGATGCTGGAAGGATTTCAAAGTGGTGCACAGACTGGCAATTTGCTTTAAATGTTAAGAAATGTAAAATTCTGTACTAAACAAAATGCAGAAATGTAGCTTCCTATGACTACAAAATCAGTGAGTCATAATTGGAATCAGTCAACTCTTTGAAATAACTGAGTGTAAGAATTTATAGATATACAAAATGGACTGGTCGCATTCCCACATTGGCAAGTAAAGCAGAATTCAGAGTTTGCTTCATTGGCAGGATGCTGGGCAATGCAGTCAGTCTTCAAAGGAGAGTACTTACAAAACACTTGTGTGTCCCATCATAGAATATAACTCAATTGTGTAGTGTCCATACCAGACAGGAGTAACAGAGGATAGTCAACGTATACATAGAAGGACAGCACGTATGACTGCAGATTTATTTGACTCATGAGAAAACTACATAGGAATGCTGAAAAATCTGAATTGCCAGATGCTTGAATATGTTGTTGTTGTTGTTGTGGCCTTCAGTCCAGAAACTGGTTTGATGCAGCTCTCCATGCTACTCTATCCTGTGCAAGCTTCTTCACCTCCCAGCACCTACTGCAACCTGCATCCTTCTGAATTGCATCCTTCTGAATCTGCTTAGTGTAGTCATCTATTGGTCTCCCTCTATGATTTTTACCCTCCACGCTGCCCTCCAATACTAAATTGGTGATCCCTTGATGCTTCAGAACATGTCCTACCAACCAATCTCTTCTTCTGGTCAAGTTGTGCCACAAATTTCTCCCCAATTCTATTCAATACCTCCTCATTAGTTATGTGATCTACCCATCTAATCTTCAGCATTCTTCTGTAGCACCACATTTCGAAAGCTTCTACTCTCTTCTTGTCCAAACTATTTATTGTCCACGTTTCTCTTCCGTACATGGCTGCACTCCATACAAATACTTTCAGAAACGGCTTCCTGGCACTTAAATCTATACTTGATGTTAACAAATTTCTCTTCTTCAGAAACACTTTCCTTGCCATTGTCAGCTTACAGTTTACATCATCTCTACTTCTACCATCATTAGTTATTTTGCTACCCAAATAGCAAAACTCATTTCTACTTTAAGTGTCTCATTTCCTAATCTAATTTCCTCAACATCACCCAATTTCATTCGACTACATTCCATTATCCTCATTTTGCTTTTGTTGATGTTCATCTTATATCCTCCTTTCAAGGCACTGTCCATTCCATTCAACTGCTCTTCCAGGTCCTTTGCTGTCTCTGACAGAATTACAATGTCATCGGTGAACCTCAAAGTTTTTATTTCTTCTCCATGGATTTTAATCCTACTCCAAATTTTTCTTTTGTTTCCTTTACTGCTTGCTCAATATACAGACTGAATAACATCAGTGATGGCCACAAGTCTGTCTCACTCCCTTCGCAACCACTGCTTCCCTTTCATGCCCCTTAACTTGTATAACTGCGCTCCCTGTATTTTACCCCTGCCATCTTCAGAATTTGAAAGACAGTATTCTAGTCAACATTGTCAAAAGCTTTCTCTAAGTCTACAAATGCTAGAAATGTAGGTTTGCCTTTCCTTAATCTGTCTTCTAAGCTAAGTCGTGGGGTCAATATTGCCTCACGTGTTCCAACATTTCTATGGAATCCAAACTGATCTTCCCTGAGGTCGGCTTCTACCAGTTCTTCCATTCGTCTGTAAAGAATTCGTGTTAGTATTTTGCAGCCATGACTTATTAAACTGAGAGTTCGGTAATTTTCACATCTGTTAACACCTGCTTTCTTTGGAATTGGAATTACTATATTCTTCTTGAGTCTGGGGATATTTCACCTGTCTCATACATCTTGCTCACCAGATGGTAGAGTGTTGTCAGGGACGACTCTCCCAAGACTATCAGTAGTTCTAATGGAATGCTGTCTACTCCCGGGGCCTTGTTTCGACTTAGGTCTTTCAGTGCTCTGTCAAACTCTTCACGCAGTACCATATCTCCCATTTCATCTTCATCTACATCCTATCCCATTTCCATAATATTA